>NC_092718.1:202900954-203155555 GCF_047496885.1 Scyliorhinus torazame
GGTGTCTGAACAAATCTGAGGTACCCGCTTTATACAGGTAAATTGATTAACCTGCCAGTTCTGGTATTCCCAGGATCTGCCAGAAGAAACATACAAGGAAGCTTGCTCCCAAAAACTATGGTCGATACTTGATAACGTGAATTTTGGCTGGGGGAAGGTCAAAGGAGAAAGTTGATTTTGGATTAGGAGATCTGTTGTCAGACGTCATCTTGGCTCAGCTGTGGCAATGAGTCTCAATTCTTGAGTCACAAGATTGTGGGTTCAAACTCTAGCCCAGGACGTGGGCCTGCAATCTAGGCTGACGATGCTGAGCCGAGAGCTATGTTGGCGATAACCTAGGCGTACACCTAGGCCCAGCTGTCCTGGCAAATATTCATCCTCAGTCCGCTCCATCACGCCGCTGTTTGTGGGAGTTTACTGCGAGCAAGGTTACTGCCCTTGCCCCACCTTACAACAGCGACCACTCTTCAAAAAGTACTTTAGGGTCTGTAAAGCACTTTTTGAGAATTATAAATTCAATTCTGCGCAACCAGCCATTCTCAGCGAAGGTGGTTCTTGGGAATTGGACTGGGTCTCAGTTGGGCTCGGAGCTAGGATTGCCGATGGAGCGAGGTCAGCCACTCCTGACCGCCGCAGTGAAAGCTTGAAGAGGATTGGGGCCCCGCTGTGATACCTCATTGGTGGTATGAGTGTCAACTGATGAAAAATGGCCATTTAGGAGCGGCACTGGTCCAAAGGTTCGTCGGGAAAAGACCACAGAAGGCCCTACCATCACAGTACGCCATAGAATCATAGGATTTAGTGCAGAAAGAGGCCATTCGGCCATCAGGTTTGCGGCCCTTGTAAGGAGCACCCCGTAACCCGGGAAACCCACATACACTTTTGGACACCAAGGGCAATTTATCATGGCCAATCCACCTAACCTGCATATCTTTGGATTGTGGGAGGAAACCGAGCACCCGGAGGAAACCCACGCACACACGGGAGAACGTGCAGACTCTGCACAGACAGTGACCCAGCGGGGAATCGAACCTGGGACCCAGGAGCTGTGCAGCAACAATGCTAACCACTGTGCTACCGTGCCAGTAGCTGGAACCCGTGCAAAACCCCTCAGACTATACACAGCAGAGGATATCTAAGGAGAGTGTAGTGCGGCACATCAGAGTGCCACACACAATGCTGAAATAAATTGAACTGTTTTGCATTTGATGTAATGTCAGAAATGTATTGTACTTTTACTGATTTTATGGAAAAAGGTATGTTTAGAAAAAATAGGTGAGGTCCTCGAAGGTTCTCGAGGAAATGGGTGTTGGCCAAGTACCAAAAATGTTAACTGGAGCAAAGAACTTTGCAAAGCGAAATAATTAAGCATAAATCTCTTGATGTCGACAAGAACTGGCCTGACAGCTATTTAATTGAGTGGGAGAGAAACTAAATGAAGAACTATTGTGTATGGTCGTATGTACTATGAATTCACTTGCCAGAATTTCTGTAGACAAATGAAAGTCATCATAGTCCCCCGAGGACCATAGGCAGCTCTCCCCTTTTGAGAGAGAGGTGACTGGTGATGATTTAACCTGAGGGTCACCACACCTCAGGTGAGGAGCAGGGTTGAGAAGGCGGGACCTTTATGGATAACCTCAGCCGGTACGGGAATTGGACCCGCGGGTTGGTGCCGCTCCACGTCACATACCAGCCATCATGCCACTGAGCTTGCCGATCCCCTACCGACAACTGCTGAACCTTTAAGGATACAAGGCAGCATGTGCGCCCTCCTCACTCCCCATCGTCGTATAATGTCCCTTCCTCATTCCCCCGACTCAAATAATGTCCCAACATGTCCCCTCCTCATTCCCCCTACTCAATAATCTCCCAACATCTTTCCCTCCTCAATCCTCATACTCAAGACAATATCCCAACATCAACACGTTGCAAAACAATGTTGTGCTTTTACAATGGAAATATTTATCTTCAATATCTCAGCTTTGTCAGTTCATCAGTTTAAAAAAAAAATGCAGCTTTGCTTTGAGTGTTTGGTGAGTGAAGAGATTTTGACAGGGAGATGCAAAACATGGTTGAACTTAATTAATTGTCCGGCTGCTTTGCAAGGCTGTATTGTCCATGTAAACACAGCAATGCTGGGTGGCGGTTTTCAGCGCAGTTAAAACCCTGACTCATTCTGCTTGGCTTAATTACTGCTTCCCTTGCTTCTATCGACCGTCTTCATTTTCCTCTTCCCGACTTATTCGAAGGTATATTCCACCCCCCCCCCTCCCCCCCCCGGCTGTTGTTTTCATTGTGAGTGATATTTTCGGTTCTTCACACAAACGCAGTCTCCAATACTATCCCATGCCCTGCCCCTTCCCAGTGCATCGCTGCCCTTTGATTAATACTCAAAAGTGAGATTCATTTTCAGCGTCACCGGGCCTTGCTAACATTTGTTGCCCCTCCCTTGAACTGACCTTGCTTGGTCATTGCTGGGGTTCTGGAGTGGGGGCCGACCAGATTAAAAACATATTGCGGTATGATAACTGTTGGAGGTGTCCCATGTATTAAATTGCATGGACTGCCTCCTTAATTTTCAACTGAATTAAACAAAGGGAAAGGAATAATTAAAGCAAAGTCCTGTGGTTGCTGGAAATCTGAAATAAAAGCAGGAAGTGCTGGAAAGCAGGCTTGGCGACATCTGTGGGGAGAGAAATAGAGTTCTAAAGAAGATTCCCATTGGACTCGCAACATTGGACGGGATTCTCCTGCAACTGGCCAGATGGCCCGACGCTGGCGGCAAGAGCGGCGTGAACCACTCCGGCGTCGGGCCAACTGGAAGGTGCCGAATCCTCCGCACTTCCGGCGGCTAGGCCGGCGCCGGAGGGGTTGGCGAAGGGCCGGCGTGAGTTGGCGCATGCACAGAACCGCCGGCGTGGTTCCGCGCATGCGCAGACCGACGTGTTCCTGCGCATGCGCAGGGGGTTTCTTCTCCGCTCCGGCCATGGCGGAGCTGAACAGAGGCCGGCGCGGAAGGAAAGATTGCCCCCACGGCACAGGACCCCCCGCAGATCGGTGGGCCCCGATTGCGGGCCAGGCCACCATGGCGCGCCCCCCCCCCCCCCCCCCCCCCCCCGTGGCCGGATCCCCCTGCGCCACCCCGAGGACTCACCTTGTTGTTGTAGTCTCCCTACATGCAGAACCAGGGAATGAAATCACTGGTCCCTGGTGCTACCCCCCCCCCAATCATTACCAGCCCCCCCCCCCCCCCCCACACACCTCCCCTCCTGTCACATCATTTCGGTGCACACTGTCCAGAATTGACCATTGGGAGTTGGAACCACGTGGAGTCCAGTCACAAGGGGTGGGAGAACCATGAATTGCCTGGGGGAGAGGGGAGGAACTGCAATTGCTTCCTTAAAATGTTTGTGATTACACACAGGGTGAGCCTGTTGGTAGAGGTGGCCCCAATATGGATGCTGTATACAGGAGCTCTGTTGAGTCAGGAACAGCAGCCGAGTTTCAGAGCCAGAGGCGGAATTCTCTAATCCCGCGGCAGAGTGTCCACGCCATCGTAAACGCCGTCGCGTTTTACAACGGCGTGAACGGGCCGCTGCCAGGAGTAATTCTGGCCCTGCTGCCGAACTTGGCGCGGACTGTGCCCCGCGGGATCCGCGCATGCGCAGTGGTGCCGTCGCCAACGCGCACATGCGCGGTGGCCTCCTTCAACGCGCCGGCCCCGACGCAACATGAGCAGGGCTACAGGGGCTGGCGGGTAGGAAAGGAGGCCCCCAGCTAGAGAAGCCGGCCCCACCGATCAGTGGGCCCCGATCGCGGGCCAGGCCACATCGGAGGGCCCCCCCCCCGGGGTCGCACCCCCCTCCCCCCAAAAGGCCACCATCAGACCCGTAAACGCTGAGGTCCCGCCGGCTCAGAGCAGCGCCGTCGGGACTCGTATTTTATTCCACGGCCGCTCGGCCCATCTGGGCCGGAGAATCGCGGGGGGGGGGGCATAGAGCGGCCCGCGACTAGCTGCTGCGCCAACCACGCCGGCGCCAATGGCGGCTGCGGAGAATCGCATGCCGGCGTCGGGGCAGCGTGGCCCGGTCGCGGGGATCCCGGCCCGGCCCAGGAGAATCCTGCCCCAGATGTGGATTTGCCCACCCAGGTCCTGCCTACACGCCATATTGAAGCATAGCTTTCTGTCAATCCTGTTAATCTTTAAATTAGCCCTGCTCTCAAAAGTGCTCTAGCAGGTGAGGATGTGTGTGTATTTACTGATGTTTCTTGGTCTTTCCTTTGCGAGAGTGAGATACACAAAGCCATTCTTTGTTGCCTTCTGTCATCAATGAGCAGAAAGAACCTCTCTATAACATCAAAATAACACTCAATTTAATGGGCCCAATTTGACTGTTTTATTAATATTTTAAGGAAGCAATTGCACTCATGGTGCAAATCGGAACTGCACAGCTGTGTAAGGGCAGCGAGTGTTATATCATGGGAGCGCGCAACGTGTATCATAAAATCAAAGAATTTACAGTGCAGAAGGAGGCCATTCGGCCCATTGAGTCTGCACCGGCGCTTGAAAAGAGCACTCCACTTAAGCACACACCTCCACCGTATCCCCGTAACCCAGCAACCAACCCTACCTAACTTTTTGGACACTAAGGGCAATTTATCATGGCCAATCCACCTAACCTGCACATCTTTGGACTGTGGGAGGAAACCGGGGCACCCGGAGGAAACCCACGCACACACGGGGAGAACGTGCGGACTCCGCACAGAGAGTGACCCAAGCCGGAATCGAACCCGAGACCCTGGAGCTGTGAAGCAACAGTGCTAACCACTGTGCTCCCGTGGTAATTCTGCGACCAAAACTGAACTATGTTTCAGCTGGTCCTGCCCTTCAAGACGAAGTGCTTTGAAAACCAGCCCCGTGTTTCACCGCTGTTTTGGGGGGGGGGGATTTACAGCTCGGGAGTTGGTTGCAAACTTCTGTCTCTGGGCTCAGAGTTTAAAAACACGACTGAGCGGCTGCTATTCCTCTGTGCGCTTCTGCAGGCAAACACCTGAAATACGACAGACATGTCTGCACTGTATATAATGGAATCGGTTGATGAATCTTTACCACAACAATCGGGAAGCAGACGAGTAACAGCACGAGATGATGCAGCACCATCAAGAAGTTTTTCTTCAGGAAGTCTGTCGCAATGTTGACAGACGCACCATTCTGCCCTTTTTCGCGTTTCATCATGTGCTTGTACCAGTGAGCGAGGTACATGGCATAGATGTCGTAGGCCATGTAAGGTGCGGCAAACAACACATAGTCCGTAGAAATCCAATGCCTGGGAACAAAGAGCAAATAAATTTATATACAGCATAAAAAAGAATGTTGATTGAAAGTCATCTTAACTATTGCACAAGGCGGGCCGATTGTATCTGTGTTGTTCTCAGATTTGACAGAGGTCAAAGTGGAAGCTACACACTTCCGAAACCACCAGAATTGTCGAATGGTTGCACCGCAGGCGGCCATTCAGCCCGTCGTGTCAGTGCGGAGGATTCAGGGTAAACCATTTCAGGCAGAGATGAGGAGACATTTCTTCACCCAAAGAGTGGTGAGCCTGTGGGATTCATTACCACAGGAAGTAGTTTGATGCTAAAACATTGAATATATTCAAGAGGTGGCTGGATATAGCACTTGGGGCGAATGGGATCAAAGGCTATGGGGAGAAAGCAGGATTAGGCTATTGAGTTGGATGATCAGCCATGATGGTGATGAATGGCGGAGCAGGCTCGAAGGGCCAAAAGGCCTCCTCCTGCTCCTATCTTCTATGTGTCTATATGTTGGCTCTCTGCAAGAGCAACTCAGCTCGTCCCCATCCCCCACCCTTTCCCCGTAATCCTGAAATGTTTCTCTTTCCCAATTCCCTTTTGAAAACCGCCAATGTTTCTGCCTCCACCGTTCCCTCAGACGGCGCATTCCAGATCCTAACCCCATGTTGAAACTTTTTGCTCAGGTCACATTTGCTTTTATAAAAAATGTTTCCAATTAAGTGGCAATTTAGCGTGGCCAATCCACCTAACCCTGCACATCCTTTTGGGTTGTGAGGGGTAAAACACACGCAGACACAGGGAGAATGTGCAAACTCCGTACAGACAGTGGCCTGGGGCCGGGATCGAACCCGGGTCCTCAGCGCCGTGGGGCAGCAGTGACGTCTGCTTTTTTTTTTTTGCATGTCTCCTTAAATCGGTGCTCTCCGCTTCTCAACCCTTCTGATCAATGGGAAGAATTTTTTCCCCGGCTAATCTGCCGGACTGTCTGTTACTTTGAACACCTCCATCAAATCTCCTCTTAACCTTCTCTTCACTAAAGGGGAACAATTCTAGCTTCACCAACCTATCCATATAACCGATGTCCCTCAGCCCTGAAACCATTCTCATCAATCTTTTCTGCACCCTCTTAAAAGCCACCACATCCTTGCTAAAGTGGAGGTGTCCAAAATGGACACATTACTCCAATTGAGGACAAGTCAGTTCTTTATAAAGGCCCACCATATCATCCCTGCTTTTTTACTCTCTTTCTCTACTTATAAAGCCCAGGAGTCGTCCGTACGCCTTTTAGAAGTGGGTCTGTCTGCATAAAATATTTGTTCACAACGCCCAGAGTCATCATTTCTGCTGTGTGGATGGCAAACTTGTCAAAACAAGTATAGCTTTTAGTGGAATCCATTCTCATGAGTCTGTTTAGCGGTTGGGCAATTGCGCTTGCTTGCGCAAGGGCAGCGAAGGTGTGTCATGGGGATGTCTTACCACACCAGCCAGTCAGTGTTTACAATGGGGCTTTGTGGTTAGTTATGGGGAGAATGTGAATACATGTTTACAGGCACACACAATGCTGCTCCTCTGATGGTTTGCTATGCCAATACTGAGACCAAAGATTATGGCTGGGGTGGCAACTTGATAAGTACCCTCCCAACAATAACTTGCATAGCTTGTCTGGGATGTGGACTATTGGATTCGTTTATTGTCACGTGTACCGAGGTACAGTGAAAAGTATTTTTCTGCGAGCTGCTCAACAGATCATTAAGTACATGGGAAGAAAAGGGAAGAAAAGAAAATACATAATAGGGCAACACAAGGTATACAATGTAACTATATAAGCACCGGCATCGGATGAAGCATACAGGGGTGTAGTGTTAATGAGGTAGTCCATAAGAGGGTGATTTAGGAGTCTGGTGACAGTGGGGAAGAAGCTGTTTTTGAGTCTGTTCGTGCGTATTCTCAGACTTTTGTATCTCCTGCCCGGTGGAAGAGGTTGGAAGAGTGAGTAAGCCGGGTGGGAGGGGTCTTTGATTATGCTGCCCGCTTTCCCCAGGCAGCGGAGGCCCCATCCCAATGGATGGGAAGCAGCTTTGTGTGATGGACTGTGGGGGGCAAGGTGTGCTTGTGCTGGGCTGGAGGGGCTCAGGTCGGGGGGGGGGGGGGGGGGGGGTCTTCCTCAGGATGGGGCTCCTCTGACTGTTCTCCTCACCTGCAGCTTTTAAAGCTAGGGGCAGCACGGTAGCACAAGTGAATAGCACTGTGGCTTCACAGCGCCAGGGTCCCAGGTTCAATTCCCCGCTGGGTCACTGTCTGTGTGGAGTCTGCACGTTCTCCCCATGTCTGCGTGGGTTTCCTCCGGGTGCTCCGGTTTCCTCCCACAGTCCAAAGCCGTGCAGGTTAGGTGGATTGGCCATGCTAAATTGCCCTTAGTGTCCAAAAAGGTTAGGAGGGGTTATTGGGTTACGGGGATAGGGTGGAAGTGAGGGCTTAATGTGGGTCGGTGCAGACTCGATGGGCCGAATGGCCTCCTGCACTGTATGTTCTATGTTCTATAAACAGATAGTCAGCAAGTAACCATTAAAGGTTTCCCATAATAAAGTGCAAATGTGTCATTTGCACCCCTATACCATTTGGACAATCACTCATTGTCTCATATACACACATCCGTCATAATAAAGTGAAATGTTCTCACCTGCACCTCTAACACCTTTAAAAAGTCTGTCAGTATGCAAAGTTTTAAAGATCTGTGAGATGAAGGTGAAATGTTTGTGCCTTTGAAGTGGTTCTCACACAGTTAATTTAACTGCTTTTTGAAGTATTCAAGAAATGTGCATGGCTAGGAGGCTGAGTGCTTTGAACTGGATTGTTTACATTGAAATACAGACTCCATTGTCTGCTAAAAAAACGTGATTGACAGCTGGCTGGCTCTGCAAAGGGTAGAATTAGATTGTTTTTTTCAGCACTCTGCAGGACAGCAGCTGTTTCTCTAACCATCACTTTTTTAATGAATCTGCCTCTTTGTTCACGAGTGCGTCATAGAAAGTGAAGAGGCAGCTCCCACAGCTGTCCTTCCTCGAGAATAAAGAGGCAGACTCGAGAACACTGCAGCGAGAGAAGTGGCTGCTACCCTCACTGAGGTGTTTATAATTCTGAAAGGAATTGATGGAGTAGACAGTGTTTCCACCGGTGGACTACAGACCTTCAATGTGAGTCTCCGAGAGATGAAATTGGGAATACAGAATCCATAGAATTTACAGTGCAGAAGGAGGCCATTCGGCCCATCGAGTGTGCACCAGCTCTTGGGATAGAGCACCCTACTTAACCCCACACCTCCACCCTATCCCCATAACCCTGCAACCCCATCTAACCTAAGGGCAATTTGGCACGGCCAATCCGCCTAACCTGCACATCTTTGGACTGTGGGAGGAAACTGGAGCGCCCAGAGGAAACTTACGCAGACACGGGGAGAACGCGCAGTCTCCGCACAGTCAGTGACCCAAGCCGGGAATTGAACCTGGGACCCTGGCGCTGTGAAGCCATAGTGCTAACTAATATGCTGCCGTGCTGCCCCATCTTGAGTAAAGACACATCTTTACTCATAGAGTGGTAAGAATGGAACTCGTTATCACATTTAAAACAGAAGCTCGTTAAGCTTTAAGGCAGGAAAGAGTACAGGATTGTGTTAGATTAGAGTTAGATGTGGAAGGATGGAGGTGCTTGGACAGGACATTCATGCCAGAATAGATTGCTGGGGTCTGTTTCTATTGCTGTACGCTTCATATAATCGGCCACCTTACCGTCGTGGCAGTAAGCATGTCTAATATCTGAACTCGTATAACAGCCGTACAAAATGCAACAGAGCTTCCTACCTGTCTTTCATCACATGCTTGCAGGAGGATGTAATGGTAAAACCGGTGAAGACGGCCATCATAGCTTGCACAGAGGAAACTAACCTGGGATTTTAAAAAAAAATGGAAATCATTATTCAACCCATAAGAGGCGGAAGTAAGATGCATCTGTGAATTCTGTTCCTGGTCAGCAATAGACATTTGTTTATTTACTGTGCCACTTACCACTACCACTGCATCACAGGCAAGACCCAAACCAAAGCTGCCGCAGTCACGAGATAATAATAATAATCGCTTATTGTCACAAGTAGGCTTCAATTAAGTTACTGTGAAAAGCCCCTAGTCGCCACATTCCGGCGCCTGTTCGGGGAGGCCGGTACGGGAATTGAACCCTCGCTGCTTCAGCCAGCACAATTTGCCTGAAGAACTGGCGAATGGAATTAGAGTGAAATAAAAGCATCCAAGGTGCATTATGGACTGGCTCAGCAAAAGTTGCAAATTGAATGATGAAGGAATGTTTGTCGAGGGTCTCAAACCACTTCATGTTCACCAAGATTCAACAGCTCCTGATGATTTATAAACTCTATCTTGTCGTTTGTTGGACTGGTCCGGCATTAACTTATGAATATGGGACATAGGAATATTGGGCTTAACAACAGGAGTGACCCATTCGCCCTTCAAGCCTGCTCCGCCATTGGCCGACACGGTGGCACTGCTACCTCACAGCGCCTGGGACCCGGGTTCAATTCTCGGACTTGGGTGACTGTCTGGAGTTTGCACTTTCTCCCCGTGTCTGCGAGGGTTTCCTCCGGGTGCTCCGGTTTCCTCCCTCTTTCTCCTGATCTTCCTCCAGGGTTGCACAGAACGGTGTCTTGGGAGACTCTAGGCCAATCCTGGAGGGTCGTCAACCCACCCTGGAGCTGCCCTGTCGGTCGAGGGTATTGTGTAACGTAGGTCAACGCAGGGAAATGTTAACAACCTCTTCCTTCAAGCAAAGACCCATGATGGCCAACGTGAGCTCGAGGGCAAACCCGTCCTCCTGCCTGAGGCATGATGTGGAGATGCCGGCGTTTAGCCTCTCATTCAGCCTCTGATCTCCGGGTAAGCGTTCTCCAAGGCGGCCTTCAGGACGCGCGACATCGCAGAATCGCCGAGCAGAAAACTGATAGCCGCGTTCCGCACACATGAGTACGGCCTCAACCGGGACCTTGGATTCATGTCGCATTACATTCATCCCCCACCATCTGGCCTGGGCTTGCGAAATCCAACTAACTGTCCTGGCTTGAGACAATTCACACCTCTTTAACCCGGGGTTACCCCTATCTCTGCATCTGTAAAGACTTAATTACCTGCAAACGCTCGCATTCAAAGCATTGTCTTGCATGACTTTGTCCATATATATGTTTCTAGAACCCACCTCTTCATTCACCTGAGGAAGGAGCAGTGCTCCGAAAGCTAGTGATTCGAAACAAACCTGTTGGACTTTAACCTGGTGTTGTAAGACTTCTTACTTGCCTGAGGCAGGTTAATTTAGACGATGCGCCCGCCACCTACATTTCCTCCCAAATTTCGATTAATCGGCCATCCAAAAGATTTGCAAACCTGACCCTTCACTGCGCAGCCCCCGCCCCCCCCCCCCATTTTCAGAACATTTCAGGAGGCACCGGCGGCCCAATTTTCAATTGGCTGCTTCTTCAGAGTAAGGAAAGTACAAAAAGTTGCGTTTTAAACAAGATTTAGAGTACCCAATTATGTTTTCTCCAATAAAGGGACAATTTAGCGTGGCCAATCTGCCTAACCTGCACATCTTTGGGTTGTGGGGGCGAAACCCACGCAGACACGGGGAGAATGTGCAAACTCCACACGGACAGTGACCCAGAGCTGGGATCGAACCTGGGACCTCGGTGCCGTGAGGCTGCAGTGCTAACCACTGCGCCATTGTGCCGCCCGCTAACTTTTTAAAAAAACCCTGCTGAAAGCTGGTGCCTAAAAACTGTCCCCGGATCGAAATAGCAAGCTTGGTGAGGGTTTCTGCTCGTTTGCTCTTCACATTAAGCTCCTTTTAGCCATACCAACACTAACGGCCACCTTTTAAATTAAAAAAAAAATATAGGGCTGGATTATCCGTTCCTGCCGACCCCAACCGAGGATCCGTAGGTGTTTCACGACGGGAAAATCGGCGCGAAACTCTCAGCGATTCCGGTACCGGTGAGGGGCTATCACCGGCGCCACGTGAAACACCCACGGAACATGCAGAAACCGCTCGGAGAATCGCTGGGCCCCGTGCTGCATTGCACTGGGCCGACAAGCTGCAGCCGCGCGAACGCTACGCCTACGCCCCCACACACGCACCGGTCGCCCGCCTGTGCTGGACTGCGTACCCGCCCACCCCAACCTAGAGCCCACCTCCTGCCCACCCCCCACCACTCCCCCAGCCCTGGCGGAAGCCGCCCCGGCTAAGCGGCTCCGGATCTCGGCCGAGTTTGGCGGCGCTGTACACCGTCCGCACGCCCTTTCTCTCTCTCTCTCTCTCCGCGGCCGGCACGCCAGGCTCCCCACCACTGGGACCACGCCGGCCCGCGCCGCCGAGAACTCGGCCCATCGGAGGCGGAGAATCTTGGGTCGGCCGGCTAAGCAGACACCAACGGGGTTGCGAGAGCGTGAGTCCGATGACGCCGATTTGGAGGGGGCGGAGCATCGCGACCCGGCGTCAACTCAGCGCCTGCCCCGATTCCGCCCAATTCTCCGCCGAATCGCCATTCCCAATTTCGGCATCGGGCTACGGAGAACCCCGCCCATAGTCATTCGGTATTATTAGACCCAACTTCTGTCCCAAAAAGGGATTATTTGTTTACCTGGGATGGAGGGTACAGCAAAGACCAAGATTTGTGATATCAACAACGTAGTTTGATAACTTGTCGTTCCCCTACCAGACAGAAATATTTGACAACTTGTCTCTTTATTCAGCACATAAAAAAGTACGAAGGGGGCTTCCGGTTGCGGCTATGCGGAGCTAAGCCGCACATTTCGGCGGCTCCCGCTAGAACGGACTTTTGGGCTCTCCAGAGGAGCCCCAACGGCAATTTTTCGACAACTTACCGTGGGAAGGTGAGAGCAAGGTCCCCCTTCCATAGTATATGGAAGTGGAGCGGTCAAAAAAGCGGTTTTGGAGCAGCGAAATAAACGAGGGAGAAAAAACAAGATGGCGGAGGGCGGAGATCGAGCGGCATGGGGGCCGGAGCAGCAGGAGATTCTCAGGCGCTGCGTGGAGGAGCTTAAGAAAGAGGTGCTGGCACCACTGCTGACGGCGATCGAGGGGCTAAAGGAAACCCAGAAGGCCCAAGGGGTAGAGATCCGGGAGGTGCGGGAAAAAGCCGCAGAGAACGAGGACGAGATCTTGGGCCTGGCGGTGAAGATGGAGGCGCACGAGGCGCTGCACAGGAGGTGGGCGGAAAGATTCGAGGACCTGGAGAACAGGTCAAGAGGAAGAATCTTCGGATCCTGAAGGGGTGGAGGGGGCCGATGCCGGGGCATATGTGAGCACAATGCTCCATTCGCTGATGGGTGCGGAGGCCTCTCCGAGTCCCCTGGAGCTAGATGAGGCTCATCGGGTCCTGGCGAGGAGACCCAAGGCCAACGAGCTGCCAAAGGCGGTAGTGGTGAGGTTTCACCGTTTCGTGGACAGAGAGTGTGTCTTGAGATGGGCCAAGAAAGAGCGGAGCAGCAGGTGGGAGAATACGGAGATCCGAATCTATCAGGACTGGAGTACGTGAGGCAAGAGAGGAGGGGACCCTGCCCCCGACAATGTCGGAAGCGACAATTTCTTTGATCCGAAAGCGGGAAAAGGACCCACTGCAATGTGGATAATACAGGCCGATCTCGCTCCTCAATGTGGATGCTAAGTTGTTGGCAAAAGTGCTGGCCACGAGGATTGAGGACTGTGTCCCGGGGATGATCCACGAGGACCAGATGGGATTCGTAAAGGGCAGGCAATTAAACACTAATGTGCGGCGGCTCTTAAACGTGAGAATGATGCCATCGGAGGAGGGAGAGGCGGAGATAGTGGCAGCTATGGACGCGGAAAAGGTCTTTGACCGAGTAGAGTGGGAGTACCTCTGGGAGGTGCTGCGTAGGTTTGGGTTCGGGGGAGGGTTTATCAGTTGGGTTAAGATCCTTTACAGAGCCCCGGTGGCGAGTGTAGTGATGAACCGGCGGAGGTCGGAGTACTTTTGGCTGTACCGAGGAACGAGGCAGGGGTGCCCCCTGTCCCCCCTGTTGTTTGCATTGGCGATCGAACCCGTGGCCATGTCACTGAGGGAGTCTAATAAATGGAGGGGGGTGGTCCGAGGGGGAGAAGAGCATCGGGTGTCGCTATATGCGGATGACTTGTTGTTGTACGTGGCGGATCCAATGGAGGGGATGGTGGAGGTCATGCAGACTCTAAGGGAGTTTGGGGAGTTTTCGGGCTATAAGCTCAATGTAGGGAAGAGTGAGCTCTTTGTATTACAGGCAGGAGACCAAGAAAGAGGGATAGGGGACCTACTGCTGAGGAGGGCGGAGGGGAGCTTTCGGTATCTGGGGATCCAGATAGCCAGGAGTTGGGGGGTCCTACATAAACTGAATCTGACGAGGTTGGTGGAGCAAATGGAGGAGGACTTCAAAAGATGGGACATGTTACCGCTCTCGCTGGCGGGTAGAGTGCAGTCGGTCAAAATGGTGGTCCTCCCGGGGTTTCTGTTTGTGTTTCAGTGCCTTCCCATTGTGATCACCAAGGCCTTTTTCAAGAGAGTAGGCAGGAGTATTATGGGGTTTGTGTGGGCGAATAAGACCCCGAGGGTAAGGAGGGGGTTCCTGGAACGAAGTAGGGACCGAGGAGGGTTGGCGCTGCCAAACCTAGGGAGCTATTACTGGGCAGCAAATGTGGCGATGATCCGCAAGTGGGTGATGGAGGGAGAGGGGGCGGCATGGAAGAGGATGGAGATGGCGTCCTGTAAAGGAACGAGCCTGGGGGCGTTGGTGACGGTACCGCTGCTGCTCTCGCCGACAAGGTACACCACGAGCCCGGTGGTGGCGGTAACGCTAAGGATCTGGGGTCAGTGGAGACGGCACAGGGGTGCAATGGGAGCCTCGGTGTGGTCCCCGATCAGGGGCAACCACCGGTTTGTCCCGGGGAGGATGGACGGGGGGTTCCAGAGCTGGCATCGGGCAGGGATTAGAAGAATGGGGGACCTGTTCATTGACGGGACGTTTGCGAGCCTAGGGGCACTGGAGGAGACGTTTGAGATACCCCCAGGAAATGCTTTTAGACATATGCAGGTGAGGGCATTTGTGAGGCGACAGGTGAGGGAATTCCCGTTGCTCCCGGTACAAGAAATTCAAGACAGGGTGATCTCGGGCGCATGGGTTGGGGAGGGTAAGGTGTCGGAAATACACCAGAAGATGAAAGAAGAGGGGGAAGCACTGGTGGAAGAGTTGAAGGGTAAATGGGAGGAGGAGCTGGGGGAGGAGATCGAGGAAGGTCTATGGGCTGATGCCCTAGGTAGGGTTAATTCCTCCTCCTCGTGTGCCAGGCTCAGCCTGATACAATTTAAGGTGGTTCACAGAGCTCACTTGACGGGGGCGAGGTTGAGCAGGTTCTTTGGGGTAGAGGACAGATGTGGCAGGTGCTCAGGGAGCCCGGCGAACCATGTCCATATGTTTTGGTCATGCCCGGCAGTGGAGGGGTTCTGGAGAGGAGTGGCGGGAGCAATATCTCAGGCAGTGAAAGTCCGGGTCAAGCCAAGCTGGGGGCTAGTAGTGGATGAGCCGGGAGTGCAGGAGGCGAAAGAGGCCGGCATTCTGGCCTTTGCGTCCCTAGTAGCCCGGCGAAGAATCCTGCTATTATGGAAAGACGCGAAGCCCCCCAGTGTGGAAGCCTGGATAAATGACATGGCAGGATTCATTAAGCTGGAGAGTATTAAGTTCGCCTTGAGAGGGTCTGTGCAGGGGTTCTTCAGGCGGTGGCAACCGTTCCTAGACTATCTCGCGGAGCGTTAGAAGGAGGTCGGTCAGCAGCAGCAGCAACCCAGGGAGGGAGGGGGGGGGTTCTTTCGGGGGGGGGGTATATGGGTGGGCGGGGAAGAGGGTTTTCCTAGGGGCACTTGAAAAAGGAAAAACATAAACATATGGGAGAGTCAATATGTGCGGGAGGAACCCACTGTACAAGTTCTAAGTTCTGTATTATGTTGGATTGATATGTTTATGTTTTGTTCTGTTCCTTCTCTTTATCTTTTCTGTTACGGGCGGGGGGGGTTTAATTGGTTGAAAATTTTTGTTGGAAAAACTTTGAATAAACATATATTTTTTTAAAACTATGAAGGAACTTTTAATAAGGACATGGGGAGTCCACACCAAGTAAAATAAAGAAACGTAGTTTGATTTATAGTACGATATGTACGCTACCCGGTAGATTCCTCCCGGGTTCCTCCTCCGGTCGGGACTCACGCTGCGCGCTGTCGCAACCAGTTAAGGGTTATTGTGTCACTGTACCGATTAGTGTTGTTTAAAGGGTAATTGTAAGCTGTTTTATTGCATGATATTAAAGATATTTTAATTCTGTGTTGAGTAATAAAGTTTGTTTTAATATACCATACCCCCATTTTGCATGAAATCACTCCGGGGGCGAGACATCCTTTCCTCCCTGTCTTACAAAATTCAAAATAAAATATTGGGCTTTCTGTCCAGTGACTTGGCCACTGTTGGGGTCTGGTCCGGGAGCGTAATAGCAGTTAGAGCCTCCTAGCTTAAAAGTGGCAATCACCCCACTCACCATGCTGCTGGAAGGAAGGAAAGATTCCAAAGAGCAACAGAAAATAACATGTGGAAGATGATATGAGAAAAAATATGATTGTACCAGTGGCGCCAAAGTTCTAACCTTTGGGAACTCCAGTGACGGCGGGCGGGAGGCAGCCGCATGTTGGAGGGCTCCCGCTCGTTTATAGAATTTTTGGGGTTTTAACGTCTGGTCCCGAGGGCAATGGAGGATGAAAAAGCTGTAAGAAGACACAGTGAGGAGAAATGTCTAAGTTTGGGGATAAAATGGCCGTGAAAAAGGGGGTTAATGAAAGTCCGCCGGTGAGTGCAAAAGTCAGCGCAGGAACTGTAAGGAAAGCGGAGACTGGGGCAACAGGGCGAGGCCGTATCGCTCACAGCAGAAGAAATGACCAAGGTGATGGCCGTGGAACTTGAAAAACAGTTCACAAAGCACATGGAACCAAAGAAGAAGGAGATGGGAGCAGTATTGAAAGTGCTGGTGGAGGAGACATAGAACATAGAACATAGAAAATACAGCACAGAACAGGCCCTTCGGCCCACGATGTTGTGCCGAACCTTTGTCCTAGATTAATCATAGATTATCATTGAATTTACAGTGCAGAAGGAGGCCATTCGGCCCTTTAGTCTGCACCGGCTCTTGGAAAGAGCACCATACCCAAACTCAACATCTCCACCCAACACCAAGGGCAATTTGGACATTAAGGGCAATTTATCATTGGCCAATTCACCTAACCCGCACATCTTTGGACGGTGGGAGGAAACCGGAGCACCCGGAGGAAACCCACGCAGACACGGGGAGGATGTGCAGACTCCGCACAGACAATGACCCAAGCCGGAATCGAACCTGGGACCATGGAGCTGTGAAGCAATTGCGCTATCCACAATGCTACCGTGCTGCCGTTAAGAACAAATAAATCTACACTATATCATTTTACCGTCATCCATGTACCTATCCAATAGCTGCTTGAAGGTCCCTAATGTTTCCAACTCAACTACTTCCACAGGCAGTGCATTCCATGCCCCCACTACTCTCTGGGTAAAGAACCTACCTCTGATATCCCTCCTATATCTTCCACCTTTCACCTTAAATTTATGTCCCCTTGTAATGGTGTGTTCCACCCGGGGAAAAAGTTTCTGACTGTCTACTCTATCTATTCCCCTGATCATCTTATAAACCTCTATCAAGTCGCCCCTCATCCTTCTCCGCTCTAATGAGAAAAGGCCTAGCACCCTCAACCTTTCCTCGTAAGACCTACTCTCCATTCCAGGCAACATCCTGGTAAATCTTCTTTGCACCTTTTCCAGAGCTTCCACATCCTTCCTAAAATGAGGCGACCAGAACTGTACACAGTACTCCAAATGTGGCCTTACCAAAGTTTTGTACAGCTGCATCATCACCTCACGGCTCTTAAATTCAATCCCTCTGTTAATGAACGCGAGCACACCATAGGCCTTCTTCACAGCTCTATCCACTTGAGTGGCAACTTTCAAAGATGTATGAACATAGACCCCAAGATCTCGCTGCTCCTCCACATTGCCAAGAACTCTACCGTTAACCCTATATTCCGCATTCATATTTGTCCTTCCAAAATGGACAACCTCACACTTTTCAGGGTTAAACTCCATCTGCCACTTCTCAGCCCAGCTCTGCATCCTATCTGTGTCTCTTTGCAGCCGACAACAGCCCTCCTTACTATCCACAACTCCACCAATCTTCGTATCGTCTGCAAATTTACTGACCCACCCTTCAACTCCCTCATCCAAGTCATTAATGAAAATCACAAACAGCAGAGGACCCAGAACTGATCCCTGCGGTACGCCACTGGTAACTGGGATCCAGGCTGAATATTTGCCATCCACCACCACTCTCTGACTTCTATTGGTTAGCCAGTTCGTTATCCAACTGGCCAAATTTCCCACTATCCCATGCCTCCTTACTTTCTGCATAAGCCTACCATGGGAAACTTTATCAAATGCCTTACTAAAATCCATGTACACTACATCCACTGCTTTACCTTCATCCACATGCTTGGTCACCTCCTCAAAGAATTCAATAAGATTTGTAAGGCAAGACCTACCCCTCACAAATCCGTGCTGACTATCCCTAATCAAGCAGTGTCTTTCCAGATGCTCAGAAATCCTATCCTTCAGTACCCTTTCCATTACTTTGCCTACCACCGAAGTAAGACTAACTGGCCTGTAATTCCCAGGGTTATCCCTAGTTCCTTTTTTGAACAGGGGCACGACATTCGCCACTCTCCAATCCCCTGGTACCACCCCTGTTGACAGTGAGGACGAAAAGATCATTGCCAACGGCTCTGCAATTTCATCTCTTGCTTCCCATAGAATCCTTGGATATATCCCGTCAGGCCCGGGGGACTTGTCTATCCTCAAGTTTTTCAAAATGCCCAACACATCTTCCTTCCTGACAAGTATTTCCTCGAGCTTACCAATCTGTTTCACACTGCCCTCTCCAATAATATCGCCCCTCTCACCTTGACATTGAGACGATTGCCCCGGTGAGGGCGGCAGTATTGAGCGCAATGGCGGAGGTGCGGGAGCAAGGTGAGACACTGAAGGAAGTGGAAGAGGCATTATCGCAGCACAGTGACCAACTCACCTCGATGGGGAAGGAGCTGCGGAGGGTTATAGAGACCAACAAGGGTCTGCGAGCCAAAATGGAAGACCTGGGAAACAGAATCTGAGGATCGTGGGTCTGCCCGAAGGGGTGGAAGGCCCGAGGCCGACGGAGTGTTTTGCCACGATGTTGGCGGAGCTATTGGGGGAGGGGCACGATCCCGCTCGATATGAACTGGATCGGGCTCATCGGTCGTGGAGACCTATACCAAAGGCGAGTGAGCCGCCAAGAGTAGTGACTGTTTGTTTCCTTAGGTACAGCGTGAAGGAGAAGGTCCTGTGCTGGGCAAAGCAGAAGCGGGTGGTGCAGTGGGCTGGAGCTGGTATACGTATATACCAGGACTTTACGGTGGAGTTGGCGAGGAGGCGGGTGGCCTTCAGCTGGGTGAAGAAGGCACTGTATATCAGCAAGGTGCAGTGCGGCATAGTATATCCAGCTAAGTTGAGGGTGACCTACAAATCTAAGGACTTTTATTTTGGGACGGCGGAAGGGTTTGCGAAAGCAGGACTGTGGCAGAATTGAAATGAAAAATGAAAATCGCTTATTGTCACAAGTAGGCTTCAAATGAAGTTACTGTGAAAAGCCCCGAGTCGCCACATTCCGGTGCCTGTTCGGGGAGGCTGGTACGGGAAATGGGACTGAGAGCTGGTCTTGTAGCCACATATAACTTTACTTGTGTTGGTGTATGTACTAAATGAGTCGACGCTGTATATTTGGACAAGGGAAGAGTTGGGACTTTCATTTGCAATGATGGTTCTTTGGGGTTTGGGTGTGTATGCTAGGGTTGTGTGCTAAAGGGGATTTCTTGGTTTTCCTGGAACCGGGCAAGGGGGAAGGCGACCCGGGCGGAGTGTGTGGTGGGGGGAGGGGCTGCGGCCATCGGAGCCTGGTAGAACAGGTTTTGATGAGTCTAGTCGGGTGAAAGGTTGAGGGAAGGAACTGAGGCTGGGGGGAGGAGTTTACAAGAGGAAGTGGAGGGGAGGAATCTGTGGAGAGGGGGTCTACAATTCATGGGTGTCATTCACAGTACAGTTTTGGGGATTGGATGGCCTTGAATATTGGGGGGTTGGACTATATATGTCAATGGTGCCCATGGGCGATTCCGGATTCCTTTTTTTTTCTTGGGAGGTTGTTTTATTTCATGCCTATATTGTCAGGCGAGCCGTTGTTTGGGGGATGGTAGGAGGTTGGGATGGTTTTTGTTAATAAGGGGATTGACATTGTATTCGTTACCGTTTACTGTTTGTTGGTGGGGTTTAAATTTTGAAAAAAATGTGAAAATGAATAAAGATATTTTTTTTAAAGTTCTAACCTTTGAGTGTTGACGTTATTGGTAAAAAAATATAAATCACACAGAGCAACAAGAAGGAAGCAATACATTGTAGTCCTCACCCAAAGAGTGGTACAAATGTGGAACTTGATACAGGAAGTGGTTAAAGCAAACAATATTTATATCTTCATTTAAGGGAAACTAGACAAAGATTTGAGGGAGGAGGGAGTCCTCATGAAGAAATCTTTGTTAAAACCTCCATCTCACGGAGGAGGCTCCAGCTCTGAAAGCTCTGCTCCCAGTTTGCCAGCTGTGAGAAATTCTATCACAGCAGCAATCTTAGAAACATAGAATCACTATAGTGCGGGAGATCATTCGGCCCATCGAGTCTGCACCAGCCCTCTGAAAGGGCACCTACCTAGACCCACATCCACCCTTTCCCCGTAACCCAGTAATCCCACCCAACCTTTTGGACACTAATTTTATCACGGCCAATCCACCTAACCTGCACATATTTTGGGGATTGTGGGAGGAAACCGGAACACCCGGAGGAAACCCACACAGACACGGGGAGAACGTGCAGACTCCACACAGACAGTCACCCAAGTTCGGAATTGAACTCGGGTCCCTGGCGCTGTGAGGCAGCGGTGCTAACCATTCTGCCGCCCCAGGTCCACAACATTCTGGGCGGGATCCTCTGATCCCGCGACGGCCCGCCCAGCTGGGGCTCCTCACCCTGCTCTGTAAAAGCTGGCCCGGGCGGGGACCGCCACCTCCCGTTAGTCCCGACAATAGTGGCCGTTTCCGTAAACTAAAGCAGAACTCCAGTTAACTCACCTTCTTGGGCTTCCTGGGTCTTTATATTTACAAATAGAAGCACAAACAGGGGTGAGAACAATTCAGAACACCTTCAGTGGTGGAGGTAAAGTTAATTAACACACGGTTTGGAGAAACTGAGATGTAGATCCTGAGGTTTAAAATAAAGCATAAAAGTAGGGAGGAGGGGGGGGGGGTCGATTAGCTCAGTTGGCTACACCGCTGGTTTGTAATGTGGAGCGACACCAACAGCGCGGGTTCAATTCCCCTACCGGTTGAGGTTATCCATGAAGGCCCGCCTTCTCAACCTTGCCCCTCGCCTGAGGTGTGGTGACCGCTAAATCACCAAAAAGAGTCACCCACGGTCCTCGCGGACTGTGGTGACTGATTTCACAACACCTCAAGGTGTGAGAAATTCAGAACTCATTTTCCAATTTTCTCCCTTCCCATTCTGCAAGTAGCAAAGGGCAAGTATTTGTGCCTCTCTATTAAACCCATCAGATTGAAGGTTTGTGAAATTAACAGTGCGAGATCTAGGAAGGAAGCACAAGCTTAGATTGGGTAAATGAATGAATGATCAAATCAGAAAAAATAAAGAGAGGGAAAGATAGACTGCATTGAAAGAGAGAAAATAGATGCAAAAGGGAAAGTTTTTAAAACGTGAAAGTAATTAAAACCCTGAAGAAAGGAGACTCCACAATTGTAATAATTAATTTTCAATGCCGGGGAGGTCGATTGACAGTAATTAATTGATCTCATCACTATCTGGGTACTTCGAATCGAAATGACAAGTTATGTGGCAGGTTTTACCTGTATCTACCATGCAAAGAGGAACATTTGATTCCATCTGTTTCTACAAGGCCCATATTACCCGAGATATCTTTTTTCTTCCAATATAATTGTAAGAACATTTTGTATTAATCTTGATCTCCATCAAGTTTTTTTTGCATTCCCTTTCTGCAGCTCTTACTATCTCAGGTAATGTGAAAGAGTAGGAGAAAAAAGTAAAAGAATGGCACTGAGTCCCCATGCCCATTCAGAGAGCCAGTGCAGACCACGATGGACCGAATGGCCTCCTTCCGCGCTGAAACAATTCTGCGATTCTGAGTTTAAATCTGAGTAAACTGTGTTCACATGATTCATTGTATTGGACCTTGGAGCACAGCAATATATTAGAACAAACCGATTGATCTCCCATAACTTTTGCTACCCAGAACAATTAAAGAAAGTGAAAGTTCCCAAGCAATCCTGAAGAAATGAGACTCCACACTTGTAAAAATTCATTCATTAAAAGGCCAGAAATTTGTTCTGGAGCTGTACAGACTTTTGATCTGCAAGAGTCAAGGGTTATGGAGTGCGGGGGGGGGGGGGGGGGGGGGGGGGGTAATCAACTGTATACCTGTTCAGCTACTATAATTTCTGCTGGATGTGCGACAGGATTGCCATTACTGCACAGAAACAGAATTTCCATCACAAGGCCAACGTTTACTTCAGCAAGTTGGAGCAGCTCTGAGGAAACTCCCCCTCCGCGTGTTCACTAGTCCTGTCGCAGACTGTGCTGAAGCGAATCCAATAGTTACATGCACTTCCGATACAGGGACATTGATAGCATTCCTTAAAAACAATACACTTTTTCATGGTTGATCACCTTTTGAAATCCCCCCCCCCCCCCCCTCCCACATGCTCAGGGCACCGCACAGCGTTTTACGGCCAATTTGGAGAATAGGCAAAAGTGTGAGCCAATTTGGACAGAGCAAGGTCCCACACACAGCAGTGTGCTTTTAATGGTGTTGGTTGATGGGCGTAATATTGACCAGGACACCAGATGATTCCTCAAGAGTTGTTGCATCTTTTATGCTCATCTCAGCTGGGAGATGGGGCTTCAGTTTCGTTAGCATTTCACCCAAAAGCCTCTCTGGCAATACAGCGCCTGTGCAGTGAACCACAATGTCAGCCTCGATTAGGTGCCCTCAAGTCGTAGATTAGGGCTGGAATACATTTCCTTTTGACACCAAGATAAGAGTATTGCCACTGGCACCACTCAGCTTACAAAAACAAGTTCAACAGACCAACCACATTAATTGCCCCTCCACAACCGTCTCTAACCTCCGACCCAATCCATTCCCCCTTTTGCTTTTGATAGAACATCTCTCTGGCCCCAGCTCCAGCTTCTACGCTGCCGCTCTTTTGTTCTCGGAGCTGACCTTTGTGTCCCAGGCCGAGGGCAGGAATTGCTGATGAAGGTAAAAAAAAGCTATGGGCTGAGCAGAAATCGATGCCCTCCTGCCAGCAGCGCACGGCACAGAGTCCGATCCCAGAGGGCCAGGCAGGAGAGCCGAGGTCAGCAATTATAAAGGCAAACAGAATGTCAGTGAAAGTCCCAGCAGCCAGGCCAGACCCCCTTGGAGCATCAACCGTGCCACCCACCCAACCTGGACCAGACATGGAGCCTTCCTGAACTGCACTGCTCAGGTTGCTCTATGGTCCTGTTCATTACGGGCCAGGGGGGTCGTTAGGGGACCAGATTTGGTGATATAACTTTGAAGAGAGAATTATAGGATGGCTTCCCCATTTCCTCAGTATGTCCAAAATACTCAGCACACCGACAGGATGGGTTATTTGTTTTCTGTCGAAATTCTTTTTTGTTGAATAAATTTAGAGTACCCAATTTATTTTTTTCCAATTAAGGGGCAATTTAGCGTGGCCAGTCCATCTACCCTGCACATCTTTGGGTTGTGGGGGCGAAACCCACGCAGACACGGGGAGAATGTGCAAACTCCACACGGACAGTGACCCAGAGCTGGGATCGAACCTGGGACCTCGGCGCCGTGAGGCAGCAGTGCTAACCCACTGCGCCACCGTGCTGCCTTCCGAAATTCTGAAGTTGTAGACAAAACAGGACAAAACAGGGGTGGCACGGTAGCACAGTGGTTAGCACTGGATAAAAGCAAATTACTGCAGACGCTGGAATCTGAAACGAAAGAGAAAATGCTGGAAAATCTCAGCAGGTCAGGCAGCATCTGTAGGGAGAGAAAAGAGCTAACGTTTTGAGTCCGATGTCAAAGCTAACAGACAGAGAAAGTGGGGAATATTTATACTGTGGAGTGAGAATGAAAGATGAGTCATAGCCACAGAA
Source organism: Scyliorhinus torazame (assembly GCF_047496885.1). Lineage (NCBI taxonomy): Eukaryota > Metazoa > Chordata > Chondrichthyes > Carcharhiniformes > Scyliorhinidae > Scyliorhinus > Scyliorhinus torazame. The sequence continues at coordinate 202,924,783 of NC_092718.1, forward strand.
ACCCAGGGAAACCGGGTGCTAACGGCCACAGAAACCAAGGGGAAAGAGGACTGATGGCAGTCCCCAGAGAGGACAAAAGATGTGAAAGGTCAAACAGCAGAGAAACTAACATCAGAGGATGAACTGTAGATGTGGGGGGAGGGGAAGGGGGAAGCAAAGAGGAGAAAGGTTAAGGAAAGGTGGATAAGATTTTGGGGGGTAGAGGGTGTAAATATATATTAAGAAAGAAAGAAATGGTAAAAGACAGTTAAAGTGAAATGGGATGAAAACAAATGGGTCGCGGTAGGGTACAGCTGATCATCTGAAGTTGTTGAATTTGATGTTGAGACCGGAAGGCCTAACCGGAAGATGAGATGTTGTTCCTCCAGTTTGCGTTGAGCTTCACTGCAACAGGCCAAGAACAGACATGTGGGCATGGGAGCAGGGTCTTTTGTTAAAATGGCAAGCAACGGGACGGTCAGGGTCCTGAATGCGCACAGACCGAAAATGCTCAGCAAAGCGATCACCCAGTCTGCGTTTGGTCTCTCCGACATAGAGGAGACCACATTGGTAGCAGCGAATGCAGTCGACCAAATTGGAAGAGATGCAAGTGAAACGCTGCTTAAACTGGAATGAGTGTTTTGGGCCTGGGATGTTAAGCATGGAAGAGGTAAAGAGGCAGGTGTTACACCTTCTGCGATTGCATGGGAAGGTGCCATGGGTGATGGGAGAGGTACTGGGTATGGTGGAGGAGTGGACTAGATTATCTCGGGGGGAACGGTCTCTGTGGAAAACTGACAGAGGGAGTGAAGGGCAGATGTGTTTGGTGGTGGCATCACGCTGGAGTTGGCCAAAATGGCGGAGGATTATGCTTTGCATACGGAGGCTGGTGGGATGAAATGTGAGAACGAGTGGGACTCTATCCTTGTTCTAGGAGGGAGGGGAGGGGGCGAGGGTAGTGGCGCGGGAGATGGACCGCACACTGTTGAGGGCCCTGTCAACAACTGTAGGTGGGAAATCACGGTTGAGGAAGAAGGAACACATTTTCGAAGCACCATTTTGTAAAGTGGCATCATCGGAACAAATGCGACGGAGGCGAAGGAGTTGAGAGAAAGGGATGGAGTCCTTACAGGGTGTAGGTTGCGAAGAGCTGTAGTCCAGATAGCTGTGGGAGTCAGTAGGCTTTTGTGGATATTAGTGGATAGTCTATTACCGGAAATGGAGACAGAAAGATCAAGGAAGGGAAGTATCTGAGATGGACCAGGTGAAAGTGATGGAGGGGTGGAAACTGGAAGCGAAGTTGATGAATTTTTCCAGGTCCGGGTGAGAGCATGAAGCGGCACCAAAATAGTAATCAATGTATCGGTAAAGGAGTTGTGGGAGGGGACCCGGGTAGGCCTGGAACAAGGAATCCTCCACATACCCCATAAAAAGGCAAGCGTAGCTAGGACCCATGCGGGTACCCATTGCTACACCTTTGATTTCGGGAAAATGGGATGAGTTAAAGGAGAAGTTATTGAGAGATAGAACGAGTTCAGCCAGGCGGAGGAGAGTGGTGGTGGATGGGAATTGTGTAGAGAGATTGCACATCCATGGTGAATAGAATGCCGTTAGGGCCCGTGAATTAGAAGCTGTCAATATGACGCAGTGCATCGGAGGAATCCCGGATGTAGGTGGGGAGGGAATGGACCAGAGGAGTTAGGATGGAGTCAAGATAAGTGGAAACGTGCACTGTTGCTTCATAGCGCCAGAGACCCCGGGTTCGATTCCCGGCTTGGGTCACTGTCTGTGCGGAGTCTGCACGTTCTCCCCTGTCTGCTCCGGTTTCCACCCGGTGCTCCGGTTTCCTCCCACAAATCCCAAACATGAGCTTGTTAGGTGAATTGGACATTCTGAATTCTCCTTCCGTGTACCCGAACAGGCGCCGGAGTGTGGTGGCTAGGGGCTTTTCACAGTAACTTCATTGCAGTGTTAATTTAAGCCTACTCGTGACAATAAAGATTATTATTATTATTATTATTAAGGTGCCACAAATGGGGAGAAAAAATGGGGAATGAAAGGGATAATAAAAAACAGAAAGTGCTGGATAAACCCAGCAGGTCTGGCAAAAGCATCTGTGGGAGAGGGAGCGAAAGACAGGAGTTAAAAGGTTTCGACGCAGAACAAGAGGGGAGGGCAAAAAAAGAGTTTGCCTGAAATGAGTTCAAAAGACTTTGCCCAAAAAGACTTTGCCCAAAAAGAGTTCAAAAGAGTTTGGCCAAAAAGAGTTTGGTCAAAAAGAGTTCAAAAGAGTTGGCCCAAAAAGAGTTTGGCCAAAAAGAGTTTGGTCAAAAAGAGTTCAAAAGAGTTTGGCCAAAAAGAGTTTGGTCAAAAAGAGTTCAAAAGAGTTGGCCCAAAAAGAGTTTGGCCAAAAAGAGTTTGGTCAAAAAGAGTTCAAAAGAGTTTGGCCAAAAAGAGTTTGGTCAAAAAGAGTTCAAAAGAGTTGGCCCAAAAAGAGTTTGGTCAAAAAGAGTTAGCCCAAAAAGAGTTCAAAAGTGTTTGCCCAAAAAGAGTTTTAAAGAGTTTGGTCAAAAGAGGGCAAAAGTTCTGGCCAGTGGTGTGAAGGCACGAAGAGTCCATCAAATCACACTGTCATTCACACTGCAGGCAACGACTTTGGAAAACTTTGGCAGATACTATGGGGGGTTGACAGGGTGGCGGGGGGAGGGGGGTTGACAGGGAGGAGGAGGGGGTGACCCGACACTGCTGGTGGGGGAGAGATGCTGCCCTGAGTGGCTGGCGAATGACTGGGGGTTTCCAGGACTCCGTGTTGCAGACACACACGCACACAGAAGTCTGGCGAGCCATGAGAAGTGAACCGCGCCGCCGCAGGTTTACCTGACGCTGATGGTGACGATGTCTCCCTCTGTTAGAGTCGGGAAGTTTGCCTGCAGGAATCTCCGGGCGAGTGTGAAGAGAGCGGGGAAAAAGAGAGAGCCCAGCAGCAGGAGGTGCCACATGTTGGAGTCCAGTTCCCCCTCCTTGCCCTGGTTGCTGCTGTCTGTGTGTGTCCCTGTCCTTGCTGGGGGGGAAGCACCCAGCGTAACCACACTGGCAGCTCCCTCTTCCACACACCCCAAAAACCTGACGATCAGACGAGATCCACACCTCCTTCTGCTCGCAATACCACCGAGTAACGAAACTCTCTGAAACGAGAGAGAGAAATGTTATGACTACAAACTAATTAAGACAAACAGGTCAAACCTGCCTGAGGCCACAGTATCCTCATTTTTTTGTTTTAAAAAAAGCTTTCTCAGGTTGAAATGGGTCCAGGTCGATCTAATGCCTGGCTAATTTAATATTTTATGTCAATCCGAGGTCGCCCCCCCCCCCTCTCTTGGAGGGAAAATTCTGAATCCCAAATCAATGGAAAGCTGCCCCACAAGCCCATTGGAAAATGGTCAGCAAACCCCTGAGGGGGTTCATTCCTCCCAGACCACCCGTCTTCGCTGGTGCGAATGAATGAAACCCCCTTGGCAACACCCCCCATCCCGCCCCCCACATCCCCCCTATATCCCCCATCTCCATATATCCCCCAACCTCCCCCATATATCCCCATATCTCCCCCTATATCTCCCAACCTCCACCCCCATATATCCCCCATATCCCCCCATCCTCCACCACCATATAGCTCCATATCTTCCCCTATATCCCCTCATGCTGCACCCCATATCTCCCCCAATATCCCACACCCCCATATCTCCCCCTTTATCCCGCACCCCCATATAGCCCCATATTTCCCCCTGTATTCCCCCACCCCCATGATCCCTTATTTGTCCTTCCCTTCGGTCCCAATATTTATCTCACTTCTGGCTCCCTTTAGTTGCCTTGCCCTCCACCCCCGCCCGCCCTGTGAATGTCTGAAAATATGTCTTTCTATAACCATTAATGTTTTTTCTTGCGGGTGTTTAGATTTGTTAGTCAAATATGTTGCCCTGATGGAGGCACAGAGCGCACAATTGAACAATATAAAATGCTGCAAATACTCCGCAGTGGCTGCCCTTGACCTGCTGTGAGACGATTAGAGGGTAGGGCCTATGTGTTGAATTACATTTTCACTCTTTTTCTATAAGCCAAGGTCTATAGACAAATGTCAATTGCAATAAACGTGGCTAATGGATCCATGTCACACGTGGAGATCAGTAAAATAAAAAGTTCTGCGTAAATTGAAACCTCCTTAGCCGAATGATATATCTCACAGGTTAAGGGGGTCAGCTTAAATCATGAAGAAACTAAAACACCTTGCCTTGTCTGTCAGGGCATAAATAGCAAATAATATTTCATTGCCCTATTGGTACAATGCAGACCAGCCATGAGTAATGTCTGATCAGATGCTGCAAGTGTTAGGTTGAGAACATGTAGTGCTTTAGTGTTGCAGTAAAAAAGTTACAATATCTATTTGGCCAACTATCATCCGACAGGTGCGAGATCCCAGTGGATTAACGACATGGCCAAAAACTGAACGGTTTCACGAGGCAAGGCTCACAAAAGCCCGACTCAACCTTCCCTTTTTCTGAATCTCCTCCACCCTCTGTTACATTAATGGCGCTGACCCTTCACATTAAAATCCCATGTGCCCCCTTCTGTCTGTTCCTATCTCCCCGGCCTTTTCCCGGCAATAATTACATGCTGCGTATAATGGCCGGAATTCTCCGGCCGTTGCGATTCCCTGTTCCTGGCGGCAGCGCGCCCGATGAGTTTCCCGGTGGCGTGAGGTGGCTCCGACAGGAAATCCCATTGACAAGTGGTGGGAGTGGAGAATCGCAACCCCCCTCCTGCCTGCGAACCGCGGAGTGCCGAGAAACATGGGGTTAGTGGGCCGGAGAAACTAGCTCGATATACATATATACGTCCGTAAGCATTTGCTCGCCCTCTTCAGTCAGGCCATGACCGCAATGGAAATACCCAACAGGGGAAATTGTCGTTGACGTCTTTAAACTCCGCGCTCGCTGACGCAGAGGAATCCTTACTCCCGAGAGGGTTCTTTCTCAATTTCCTTCTCAAAGGTCAAGCAAAGAAGGAGGCTTGCACGTCGCAATGCTCACGGAGGACTTCTCGTACAAATTACCAGCAATTCACCTTTAGTTTTGAATTATACTCCACAGATCAATTTCAAGGATTATCCTACATTTCGCAATATCCACAAAATCCGTGAAGTGATAAATTGGGTAGGCCCTCGCTCATAAAATTGCCAAAGGATTTAAGGATGAAATTAGACTTGCTGTGACATGCACTTTTTAAGAGTTTTTTGGAGTATTCCCTGCAGTCCCTGAATTTAAAACCACACAATCCTGGTAATGACAATTTGATTAACCAAATGTCTATATTGGGAAATGTGCTAAAAGCACGTTATTAATGGAACTTCGAAAGATCACAGGTATGTAGGGTACAGCCTGTGAGCTTTTAAAAATAAATATTAGAATGTGCTGGTATTATTTTAGAAGGTAACTGGCTTAGCGAAGAATGGCAATCCAATAGGTGTAGTTTACTTGCCTATTTGAACCGGCACTCGGGAAATAAAGGTGCAGATCTGAGGGGATAGGACAAGGGAATGGGACTTGACTGGATTACTCTACATAGAATCATAGAAATTACATTGCAGAAGGAGGCCATTCAGCCCATCAAGTCTGCACCAGCCCTTGGGAAGAGCACCCCATTTATGCCCACACCTCCACCCTATCCCCATAACCCAGTAACCCCACCTAACCTTTTTGGACACAAAGGGCAATTTAGCACAGCCAACCCACCTAACCTGCACATCTTTGGACTGTGGGAGGAAACCGGAGCACCCGGAAGAGGCCCATTCAGACACATGGGGAACGTGCAGACTCCGTACAGACAGTGACCCAAGAGCCGGGAATCGAACCTGAGATCCTGGAGCTGTGAAGCAACTGTGCTAACCACTGTGCTACCGAGCTGACTATAGAGAGTCAGCATTGGCTCAATGGACCCGATCAGCTCTGCTGGATGGGCCACATTATCCACATGCCTGACACGAGACTCCTGAAACAAGCTCTCGACCCGGAGCTTCAACATGGCAAGCCGAGCCCCAGGAGGGTAGTGGAAGCGCTTCAAGGACACCCTCAAAGCCTCCTCGAAAAGGGTCAACAACCCCATCAACACCTGGGAATCCCTGTCCCAAGACCATCCGGAAGTGGAGGAAAAGCATCCGGAAAGGAGCTGAACACCCCGTTTCATTGCCGAGAGCAAGCTGAAGCCAAGCGTTGACAGTGAAAGGAGCGCGTGGCAACCTAGTTCCCCCCACCGCACCCCACTCACCCTACACCACCCACCCGCTCCTCCAACCACTGTCTCCCCCACCTGTGTCAAGGACTGAAGGTCGCCCATTGGATAGCTCAGTCACCCGAGAACTCATTTGTAGTGTGGAGGCAAGTCATCCTCGACTCCGAGGGACTGCCCAAGAATGGGATGGGCTGAATGGCCACCTACCATGCCACCATGACTCTTTGACTCTTTTTTCATAAAGCCTATCAAGTGAGGCTTAACTAAACTTTCAGAAAGTCGCTTAAATGAATTGAGAATTGGAATCAGTCACAGAAGAGGAAGCGTGATAATAAAGAAAAATGCTCTACCTAGGAAATATAGCCTGCAGTATTTAGCTAGAAACAGTTCTGGGATACTAGTTATTTATTACATTTGTAAATGATACAGAACAGGATATGCATGATATAGAACAGACAAGTGCTTCTTCGGCCACAACTTAATAATTGCACTTCGCTATTTTAACTTGAAGTCTGCTCTCTCGCAATAATTCACAAGGATGATATTTAGTATTGAGACATGCATGATATGGGAAGACCTGGCTTCAATTCCGAACTTGGGTGACTGTCTGGAGTTTGTTCTTTCTCCCCGTGTCTGCATGGGTTTCCTCCGGGTGCTCCGGCTTTCTCCCACAGTCCAAAGGTGTGCAGGTTAGGTGAATTGCCCCTTAATGTCCAAAAAGGTTAGGTGGCTTTATAGGGATAGGGCAGGGGCATTCTGCCCTATGGGGATTCTATTATTATCTGGTCATTATCGTAGTGTTGTTTGTGTCAGCTTGCTTCTATACCATAACAGTGACTGCACTTCAAAAGTACTTCATTGGCTATAATGTGTTTTGTGACGTCTGGTGTTGAATGAAATGAATGAAAATCGTTTATTGTCACAAGTAGGCTTCAAACGAAGTTACTGTGAAAAGCCCCTCATCGCCACATTCCAGCGCCTGTTCAGGGAGGCTGGTACGGGAATTGAACCGTGCTGCTGGCCTGCCTTGGTCTGCTTTCAAAGCCAGCGATTTAGCCCAGTGTGCTAAACCAGCCCCAGGTGTTTGTGAAAAGTGTAAGTCTTTAATTAAATAGTTTGAGTGTTGTGGTCAGATACACTAATATTTATCTGGCGATGCGGTTTCTTGACTGAAAAATTCCACCGTCTAAATTAAATGGTGCCCCGGTAAGTCTTCTGGTTCTATGTTCCCCCACAAATCCAAACTCCTCCTGTTGCCAACTACGTCTGACTTACCTCCAATCCATTTCCATCTCCACCTTTGTCACACAGCACATGCATCTCAAAGGCTGCTTTGTGCTCATTAACACTACAACTTCTCTCTTCTCACTGTGTAGTCTGCCCATCATTCCATTCTTTCCTTCACCCGACGCGCTAGTTACAGGTCATTCACTGTATCACAGGAAAATAGGGATGTACGGAAAGGGAGAGGTTAAAAATGGGACAAGGAGACTTCCGGGTGCGGCGATGACCAGCTAAGTCGCACGTTTCGGCAGCTCCCGGTGGAACGGACTTTTGGGCTCTTAATAAGAGCCCCAACGGCAATTTTAACGGCTAAAAGCACTGTGCGGTAAACCAGAAGGGAATCCCCCCTGGATATGGATGGAAAAAGGAGAGGAAAGTGGCCGGATTGCGGTGGATCCTTTAGAGCAGCGGCAAGGAAGGCAAGCAAAAACCAAGATGGCGTCGGAAGGTGGCAGTTTAATATGGGGCCCTGAACAACACGAGTTTTTGAAACGCTTCGTGGAAGAGCTTAAAAAGGAGATGAAGAAGGAGCTGTTGGCCCCGATATTACAGGCGATTGAAGGGCTAAAAGATGAGCAAAAGACCCAGGAGCGGGAGCTTCGGGTCGTGAAGGCAAAGGCTGCCGAGAACGAGGACGATATACAGGGCCTGGTGGTGAAGACGGCGATGCACGAGGCACACCATAAACGATGTGTGGAAAGGCTGGAGGTGCTGGAGAATAATGCGAGGAGGAAGAATTTAAGGATTCTTGGTCTTCCTGAAGGTGCAGAAGGGGCAGACGTCGGGGCATATGTGAGCACGATGCTGCACTCGTAATTGGGATCGGAGGCCCCGACGGGTCCGCTGGAGGTGGAGGGAGCCTATCGAGTTATGGTGCGAAGACCGAGGGCTGGAGAAATTCCTCGAGCCATAGTGGTGAGATTCCTCCGTTTTAAGGAGAGAGAGATGGTCCTAAGATGGGCAAAGAAAACTCGGAGCAGTAGATGTGGGAACGCGGTGATCCGCGTATATCAAGACTGGAGTGCGGAGGTGGTGAGAAGGAGGGCGAGCTTTAATCGGGCCAAGGCGGTGCTTCATAAAAAGATTAAATTTGGAATGCTGCAGCCGGCAAGACTGTGGGTCACATATCAAGGGAAGCACCACTACTTTGAAACGGCGGATGAGGCGTGGACATTTATTGTTGAAGAGAAATTGGAATGAGTGGGTTATTAAAAAAGAACGTTCGAGACAAAGTGGTGGGGCGAATATGGGGGGCGAAGAGGGGGGGGAAAAAGGGGGAGAGATGATTTTTATGTTGTTAATCCTGCGACCCGGTAACTTTTCTCTCTTCCACAGGTTGTGGGGGAGGGAGGAAGGGAGGTGGAGGAGTTGGAGGCGTTGGCCATTGGGGGTGGGGCCAAAAGGGAAGCGCGGGCTTTGTTCCCGCGCTATGATAATTATGGCGGGAATAGGGAAGCAGGAAGGAGGGGGCGCCGCACGGTGCGAGCCGAGGTCACGGGGGAAGCCGAGGTCGGCCAGAGTTTGCTGACTTCTGGGAGCAACATGGGGGGTGTAACTACGCTAGTGGGGGATCTAGCGGGGGTGGTGGGAGGGGGGGATTTACTGGGTTGCTGCTGGGGAGAAGGGGGAGCTGGTATGGGGTGGGGTAGGCGGGGCGGGGGGGCACCGCCTGGGGGGGACACAGCTGCGTGGGAACCGGGTGAGGAGCTGGGTAAAAGGGGATGGCTAATCGACATGGGGGGGGGGGGGGTAAAGAGCCCCCCAACCCGGCTGATCACGTGGAATGTGAGAGGGCTGAAAGGGCCGATTAAGAGGGCACGGGTACTCGCACACCTAAAGAAACTTAAGGCAGATGTGGTTATGTTACAGGAGACGCATTTGAAACTGATAGACCAGGTTAGACTACGCAAAGGATGGGTGGGGCAGGTGTTTCATTCGGGGCTAGATGCAAAAAACAGGGGGGTGGCTATATTAGTGGGGAAGCGGGTAATGTTTGAGGCAAAGACCATAGTGGCGGATAGTGGGGGCAGATACGTGATGGTGAGTGGCAAATTACAGGGGGAGGCGGTGGTCTTAGTGAACGTATATGCCCCGAACTGGGATGATGCCAACTTTATGAGGCGCATGTTAGGACGTATCCCGGACCTAGAGGTGGGGAAGTTGGTAATGGGTGGAGATTTTAACACGGTGCTGGAACCAGGGCTGGACAGATCGAGGTCCAGGACTGGAAGGAGGCCGGCAGCAGCCAAGGTGCTTAAAGACTTTATGGAGCAGATGGGAGGAGTAGACCCATGGAGATTTAGTAGACCTAGGAGTAAGGAGTTTTTGTTTTTCTCCTATGTCCACAAAGTTTATTCGCGAATAGACTTTTTTGTTTTGGGAAGGGCGCTGATCCCGAAGGTGAGGGGAACGGAGTATACGGCTATAGCCATTTCGGATCACGCTCCACATTGGGTGGACTTGGAGATAGGGGAGGAAACAGAAGGGCGTCCACCCTGGAGAATGGACATGGGACTAATGTCGGATGAGGGTGTGTGTCTAAGGGTGAGGGGTGTATTGAAAAGTACTTGGAACTCAATGATAATGGGGAGGTCCAGGTGGGAGTGGTCTGGGAGGCGCTGAAGGCAGTGGTTAGAGGGGAGCTGATATCAATCAGGGCACATAAAGGAAAGCAGGAGAGTAGGGAACGGGAGCGGTTGCTGCAAGAACTTCTGAGGGTGGACAGGCAATATGCGGAGGCACCGGAGGAGGGACTGTACAGGGAAAGGCAAAGGCTACATGTAGAATTTGAATTGCTGACTACGGGTACTGCAGAGGCACAGTGGAGGAAGGCACAGGGTGTACAATACGAATATGGGGAGAAGGCGAGCAGGTTGCTGGCCCACCAATTGAGGAAAAGGGGAGCAGCGAGGGAAATAGGGGGAGTGAGGGATGAGGAGGGAGAGATAGAGCGGGGAGCGGAGAGAGTGAATGGAGTGTTCAAGGCATTCTATGAAAGATTATATGAAGCTCAGCCCCCGGATGGGAAGGAGAGAATGATGTGTTTTCTGGACCAGCTGGAATTTCCTAAGGTGGAGGAGCAGGAGAGGGTGGGACTGGGAGCACAGATCGAAATGGAGGAAGTAGTGAAAGGAATTAGGAGCATGCAGGCGGGGAAGGCTCCGGGACCGGATGGATTCCCAGTTGAATTTTACAGGAAATACATGGACTTGCTCGCCCCGCTACTGATGAGAACCTTTAATGAGGCGAGGGAAAGGGGACAGCTGCCCCCGACTATGTCAGAGGCAACGATATCGCTTCTCCTAAAGAAAGAAAAAGACCCGCTGCAATGCGGGTCCTATAGGCCTATTTCCCTCCTGAATGTAGACGCTAAGATTCTGGCCAAGGTAATGGCAATGAGGATAGAGGATTGTGTCCCGGGGGTGGTCCATGAGGACCAAACTGGGTTTGTGAAGGGGAGACAGCTGAATACGAATATACGGAGGCTGCTAGGGGTAATGATGATGCCCCCACCAGAGGGGGAAGCGGAGATAGTGGTGGCGATGGATGCCGAGAAAGCATTTGATAGAGTGGAGTGGGATTATTTGTGGGAGGTGTTGAGGAGATTTGGCTTTGGAGATGAGTATATTAGATGGGTACAGCTGCTGTATAGGGCCCCGATGGCGGGCGTGGTCACGAATGGACGGGGGTCTGCATATTTTCGGCTCCATAGAGGGACGAGGCAGGGATGTCCTCTGTCCCCATTACTGTTTGCACTGGCGATTGAGCCCCTGGCAATAGCACTGAGGCGTACCAGGAAGTGGAGGGGAGTACTCAGGGGAGGAGAAGAACACCGGGTATCTCTGTATGCGGACGATTTGTTGTTGTATGTGGCGGACCCGGCGGAGGGGATGCCAGAGTTAATGCGGATACTTGGGGAGTTTGGAGAATTCTCAGGATATAAACTGAACATGGGGAAAAGTGAGTTGTTTGTGGTGCATCCAGGGGGGCAGAGCAGAGAAATAGAGGACTTACCGCTGAGGAAGGTAACAAGGGACTTTCGCTACTTGGGGATCCAGATAGCCAAGAATTGGGGTACATTGCATAGGTTAAATTTAACGCGGTTGGTGGAACAGATGGAGGAGGACTTCAAGAGATGGGACATGGTATCCCTGTCACTGGCAGGGAGGGTGTAGGCGGTTAAAATGGTGGTCCTCCCGAGATTCCTTTTTGTGTTTCAGTGCCTCCCGGTGGTGATCACGAAGGCTTTTTTCAAAAGGATTGAGAAGAATATCATGAGTTTTGTGTGGGCTGGGAAGACCCCGAGAGTGAGGAGGGGATTTTTGCAGCGTAGTAGGGATAGAGGGGGGCTGGCACTACCGAGCCTAAGTGAGTACTACTGGGCCGCCAATATCTCAATGGTATGTAAGTGGATGGGAGAAGAGGAGAGAGCGGCGTGGAAGAGATTGGAGAGGGCGTCCTGCAGGGGGACTAGCCTACAAGCAATGGTGATGGCCCCATTGCCGTTCTCACCGAAGAAATACACCACAAGCCCGGTGGTGGTGGCTACTCTGAAAATCTGGGGGCAGTGGAGACGACATAGGGGAAGGACGGGAGCCTCGGTGCGGTCCCCGATAAGAAATAACCATAGGTTTGCTCCGGGGAGAATGGATGGGGGATTTGGAACATGGCAAAGAGCAGGAGTAACACAATTGAGAGATCTGTTTGTAGATGGGACGTTTGCAAGTCTGGGAGCGCTGACCAAAAAATATGGGTAGCCCCAAGGGAATGCATTCCGGTATATGCAACTGAAGGCTTTTGCGAGGCAACAGGTGAGGGAATTCCCGCAGCTCCCGACGCAGGAGGTGCAGGACAGAGTGATCTCAAAGACATGGGTGGGGGACGGTAAGGTATCAGACATATATAGGGAAATGAGAGACGAGGGGGAGATTATGGTAGATGAGCTGAAAGGGAAATGGGAAGAGGAGCAGGGGGAGGAGATTGAGGAGGGGATGTGGGCTGATGCCCTAAGTAGGGTAAACTCATCGTCCTCGTGTGCCAGGCTAAGCCTGATACAATTTAAGGTGTTACACAGGGCGCATATGACTGGAGCATGGCTCAGTAAATTTTTTGGAGTCGAGGATAGGTGTGCGAGATGCTCGAGAAGCCCAGCGATTCACACCCACATGTTCTGGTCATGTCCGGCACTACAGGGGTTTTGGATGGGGGTGACAAAGGTGCTTTCGAAGGTGGTGGGGGTCCGGGTCGAACCAAGCTGGGGGTTGGCTATATTCGGGGTTGCAGAGGAGCCGGGAGTGCAGGAGGCGAAAGAGGCTGATGTTTTGGCCTTTGCGTCCCTAGTAGTCCGGCGCAGGATACTGTTGATGTGGAAGGAAGCCAAGCCCCCAGGTGTGGAGACCTGGATAAATGACATGGCAGGGTTTATAAAGTTGGAGTGGATTAAGTTCGTCCTAAGGGGATCGGCTCAAGGGTTCACCAGGCGGTGGCAACCGTTTGTCGAATACCTCACAGAAAGATAGAGGGAAGGGAAAAGAAGAAGACAACAGCAGCAACCCGGGAGGGGGGGGGAGGGGGGAGGAACCAGAAGGGCTCTCAGGGATGTTAGTGTATATGCATAATATGTATAGGTTGTTGTTATAGGTAATTGTATATTGGACTGCTAAATTGTATTTTTGGAGAGTATTTATTTGGGACAAGGCAGTTGCCATTTAGTTTTGTTTTTTTTAAATTTCGATGTTGTTTATATATTATTTATTTATTGCTAAAAACTGGCCATTGTTATTTATATTGTTATATTACTGTGTAAAGGATACACAATGTACTGTCATGGTTGGCCAAAAATTTTGAATAAAATATTTTTTTTTTAAAAATGGGACAAGAATGACATTACGCGAAAGAGGGGGGGATTCGTTTTAAGGGTGGGATAGGGGAAGTGGAACCCGTTGCAGGTTTGACATGTCGGGCGGCATGGTGGTGCAGGGGCTAGCACTGCTGCCTCACGGTGCCAAGGTCCCAGGTTCGATCCTGGCCCCGGGTCACTGTCCGTTGAGGTGTTTGCACATTCTCCCCGTGTCTACTTGGGTCTCACTCCCACAAGCCAAAGATGTGCAGGGTAGGTGGAACGGCCACGCTACATTGCCCCTTATTTGGGAAAAAAAAATAATTGGGTACTCTAAATTTAAAAAAAAAGATTTGACATGTCAGTACTCAGTGCGTGGAAATGCACCGAAACAACAACTTATATCAAAAGACCGCTCGCAAAGTATTAAAACATTCTAAGGCACTTCACAGGAGCATTATAAAGCAAAGATTGACACTGAGCCATATAAGGCATTGGTATTCGGGAAGATGATCAACAGCAGGGTCAAAGAGGTAGATTTTAAGGTGTGTTTTAAATGAGAAACATGATGTAGGGAGGTTTCGGAAGGGAATTCCAGATGTTTAAGACCCAGGGAAATGAAAGCATGCAAACCACTGGAGCAATTAAAAAAAATAATAATTCATGTGATGTGGGCATTTATTGCCCATTCCTAATTGCCCTTCAACTGAGTGCCTTGTCAGGGCATTTCAGAGGACAGTTAAAAGTCAACCACCCTGCAGTCAACGGAGAAACCAGATCAGGGAAGATGGCAGATTTCCTTCCCTAAAGGACATTAGTGAACCAGATGGTATTTTGCGACAATGGTCATCATTAATTCCAGATTTTTATTGAATTCAAATTTCCCCATCCACAATGGCTGGGTTCCCAGACCATTTCCCTGGGTCTCCAGATGACTAGCCCAGTGTCAATACCACTATGTCACCACCAGCCCCCGCAATTAAAATCAGGAATGCTAATGAGCCCAAGATTGTCGATATTGCATAGTTTTAAAAAATATTGAGAGTACCCAATTCATTTTTTTCCAATTAAGGGGCAATGTAGCGTGGCCAATCCACCTAGCCTGCACATCTTTGGGCTGTGGGGGCGAAACCCACGCAAACATGGGGAGAATGTTCAAACTCCACACGGATAGTGACCCAGACCCTGGATCGAACCTGGGACCTCGGCCCCGTGAGACGGCAGTGCTAACCACTGCGCCACCGTGCTGCCCTTATTGCATGGTTTTAAGGGCAGGAAGACACCACAGAGACAGGGAAGAGCGAGGCCATGGAGGGATTTGAAAACAAGAATGGGAACTTTAAAATTGGAGGCATTGCTTGACTGGGACTCAATGTAGGTTGTTAGTCAACACTAGGCTGTAGATAATTGGGATTTGGTGGAAGGAACCTTCCTCTCTTTAATTTTAAGTTTGCTCAACAAAGAGTTTTATTATTAAAGTACCCCCCCACCCCACCCCTCCCATACCAAATCCAACCAGTGTGATGAGTAGGCATACCGGCAGAAATTTACAGCCCCTCCCGCCGGGGGGATTTTCCAGTCCAGTCGAAGTCAATGGACTTTTGAATGTGGGCCCACTAAGTTTTTCCCCCCCCCGCCCCAGCCCCAAATTCCACCCACTGCTTCTAGTTTCCAGTGTGATGGCTGGAAGACTTTAGGAATATTGGATTCTAAGTGTTGGGCAATTTAATGATTAAAAGCCTGGAGTTAGAGTGTGTTTGACTGCAGTGGTGATGGTTTAAAAAAAAAATAATTCTGTGTTCCAGGGCCTGGGTGCTTTTAGCACAACCCTCTGAATGGAAATTTGCCCTCAACACAGTCCAAAATGACTCTCCCCTTATCCTGTGATTGTACGCTCCCTAGTTCGAAACTGTAGCCAGAGGAAACAGCCTCTCAGGATCGATCTTGTCAAACCCCTAAGGATCTTATAGGTCCCATTTAGATCACCTCTCATCGTTCCAAACTCCAGAGAGTATGAGTGCGTTCCACTCAATTTAGTCCCTCCTCATCTAATAATAATAATCTTTATTGTCACAAGTAGGCTTACATTAACACTGCAATGAAGTTACTGTGGAAAGCCCCTATTTGCCACACTCCGGCGCCTGTTTGGGGACACTGAGGGAGAATTCAGAATGTCCAATTCACCTAACAAGCATGCCTTTCGGGACTCGTGGGAGGAAACCCACGCAGACACGGGGAGAATGTGCAGACTCCGCACAGACAGTGACCCAAGCCGGGAAACAAATCTGGGACCCTGGCGCTGTGAAGCAACAGTGCTACCGCGCCGCCCACCCTGTTATAATAATGAGAATATCCTGTTTTGGGATGTTTATCCCTTAACCTTCCTCCTTGGCTCCTCTTTGTCGCTCAACCTATGTCCCTTTTCTTCTTGTAGTATTTCTCTTTATCTCATTTTCATCTTTTTGATTGTTCATCAACTTCAGGTTAATAACAATCGCTTATTGTCACAAGTAGGCTTCAATTTGGCGCTTGTTCGGGGAGGCCAATCGGGGAATTGAACCCACGCTGCTGGCCTTGTTCTGCATTACAAGCCAACTGTTTAGCCCACTGTGCTGGACCAGCCCCCAAACCAGGTTATGCATGTTTTGGCTGTAGATCCATGATATACAGGAGCACTGGGTGATCCTGACGCTGACCAAGTGTATGTATGATAAGGTGTGACCAATTACGATGTTCTGACATACAAGATTGTGGCGAGGCTGCCTATAATGCTCACCACTAATAGTAACAGTGAGTACAAGACTTTCTAAATATCGGAACAAGGTTTGTGTCCGAGTGCCACACACAATATCAGGAAAGGCTTCAGGAAGTAAGATGTTTGCCTCTTGGAGACTAGGAGAAGCTAAAGGTGAAATCATGCAATCTGTTAATTGACTGCTTTAAAATTAGAAACAGGAAATCTCACCACCGCCGTCCATTTCTTTTTAAAGCAAGGTGTTCCGATTTAACCTTTGTTTTATTCCCTGGATGTGGAGCAAAACATGCTTTTGTTTTCTGTGTCGGTGTCATCATCGGGAAGATACTGGGAGGAGTTACAATGGCTGGAAGCAACGAGGGAGTGGAAGAAACACAGCAGAGTGACTCAGCAATGCTGCCAATCCTGTTACACAGGTTGTTTTGAGTTATCTCTGGGCACAGTCGCCTGCCAGTCAGTTTTTCCATATGATGTACTATACCTGTGATTCACAACTCCAGTCTGTATCAAACAAGCGGAATGTCAATATCTCACTCATTAAAGGTTTGCAGCTTGCCAGCATTGTGCAGATTTTTGAATGGTCTGGTTTCGGCTACAGCTGACGATATTAGAGCAGGTATGGAGTGCTCAACTTGTTCCGTGGCTCCCAAAAAGAACTGATTCATCCCCATTTGTTGATTCATCTGTAGGAATTACCCTACCGAGACAAAGAGAGACAAGGACTTCATTGAGTATCAATGTGGTAGCAGATTGCCTGAACATTGGCAGCATTTTCCCACCTGCCCTGGTAACAGAAGTTGCGACAATTACCTACCAGAGGACAGTCTCGATTTTAAAATTCTTCTCTTTATGTTCAAGGCCCTCCACACCCTGGTACCTCCTCCCGGCCTCGTTAACCTCTTCCAGCCTTACAACCCTCCAGGCTTTCTGTGCTCCTCCAATTCTGGCTTCCTGTGCATCCTCGATTTTAGTCACTCCATCATTGATGGCAATGCCTTCTGCTGCCGGCGTTCGAAACTCTGGAATTACCTCCCTAAATCCCGCCACTTCTGCACATTGCTCGCCTCCTTTTAGTCACTCTTCAGCATTTGCCTCTTTGACCGAGCTTTTGGTCACTTGTCCTGGTGCTTCTTTAAGTGATCCAATTTCAAATCTTAAAACATTTCTACGACGGATCTTGGGATGTTTTACAGTGTCAAAGGAGCTATAGAGTTGTTGCTGCCATCTGCCTGTATTTAATCCACGGCCTTCGCAATTCCCCATCGTGGATGTTTGGGATTAGAAAAGTTATGGTGCAGAATTAGACCATTCAGCCCACTGTGTCTGAACCGGCCAAAAAAAAAGAGAAGAAAAAAAACTACTAGCCGCTCATTTTAAATCCATTTTCCAGCACGCGGCTCAGAGCCTTGCAGAATACAGTACTTCGGATGCAGATCCAACCACCTTTTAAACGAGTTCAGCATCTCAGCCTCAATCACCAATTTAGGCAGTGAATTCCAGATGCCCACCATCCTCTGGGCGAAAAGGTTTTTCATCTGGTCCCCCCCCCCCCCCCCCCCCCCCCCCCACTAATCCTTCTAGCAATCACCTTAAATCTATGCTCCCTGATAACTGACCACCCTGTCTAGGTCCCTCATAATTTTGTACACCTCCATGAGGTCACCCCTTAGCCACCTCTGCTCTGAGGCAAACATCTTTACATCGATGATTTGGAGTTGGGGACCAAGGGCAATGTGTCCAAGTTTGCAGACGACACTAAGATGAGTGGTAAAGCAAAAAGTGCAGAGGATACTGGAAGTCTGCAGAGGGATTTGGATAGGTTAAGTGAATGGGCTAGGGCCTGGCAGATGGAATACAATGTTGACAAATGTGAGGTTATCCATTTTGGTAGGAATAACAGCAAAAGGGATTAATGATAAAATATTAAAACATGCTGCTGTGCCGAGAGACCTGGGTGTGCTAGTGCATGAGTCGCAAAATGTTGGTTTACAGGTGCAACAGGTGATTAAGAAGGCAAATGGAATTTTGTCCTTCATTGCTAGAGGGATGGAGTTTAAAGACTAGGGAGGTTATGCTGCAATTGTATAAGGTGCTAGTGAGGCCACACCTGGAGTATTGTTTTCAGTTTTGGTCTCCTTACTTGAGAAAGGACGTACTGGCACTGGAGGGTGTGCAGATCTCTCACTAGGTTAATCCCAGAGCTGAAGGGGTTGGATTACGAGGAGAGGTTGAGTAGACTGGGACTGTACTCGTTGGAATTTAGAAGATTGAGGGGGGATCTTATAGAAACATACAAAATTATGAAGGGAATAGATAGGATATATGCGGGCAGGTTGTTTCCACTGGCGGGTGAAAGCAGAACTAGGGGACATAGCCTCAAAATAAGGGGAAGTCGATTTAGGACTGAGTTTAGGAGGAACTTCTTCACCCAAAGGGTTGTGAATCTATGGAATTCCTTGCCCAGTGAAGCAGTAGAGGCTCCTTCATTAAATGTTTTTAAGATAAAGATAGATAGTTTTTTGAAGAATAAAGGGATTCGGGGATATGGTGTTCGGCCGGAAAGTGGAGCTGAGTCCACAAAAGATCAGCCATGATCTCATTGAATGGCGGAGCAGGCTCGAGGGGCCAGATGGCCTACTCCTGCTCCTAGTTCTTATGTTCTTAGCCCTAGCCCATTTAATCCGTCCTCATAGCTGCAATTTTCCAGTCCTAGCAACATTCTTGTAAACCTCCTCTGCACTCTCTCCAGAGCAATTACATCCTTCCTGTGATGTGTCGACCAGAACTGTGCACAAAATTCCAGCTGTGGCCCAACGAGTGTTCAATACAATTCCAGCGTTGCATCCCTGCTTTTGTATTCAATACCTTCGCCCAATAAAAAAAGCATTCCGTCCGCTTTCTTGGCCACCTTGTCCACCTGCCCTGCCGCTTTCGATGAGCTGTGGACATGCACTCCAGGGTCTCTCTCACACGGCATTGGAGGGCAGGGGGCACAGAAGGAACGTGGTGGTGACATTATTGTGGGGGGAGCTCCTCAATGTACACAGTGCACACACCCCAAAAAAACAGTTCGCCCCCCCCATCCCCCGTCCACCCCAACCACCACCATCACTGATGGACCATCAATTCACACAAGTCGAGTTGTAGAAGAGAACGGTGGTTTTAATAAGCTAAGAAGTATGCCAGCCTGCAGCTGCTCCCGCACTGAGAGCTGGCCACAGGTCTGCCAATTATATACCTCCCCCGAGGGGCGGAGCCACAGGTGGAGCCAACAGAAGCATCAACACAACATATATACAGTGGTGGATAACAGTAGGACGAATAACGGTAAATATATATAGTAGCAATACGTGGTTCACCGCAATCACCACCCAACACCTTCCTGGATTTTTAAATTTAGGCCACATAAAATGACCTGCCCACTCCTGCCTGCCTGCCCACTCCATAATACGGCTGGTCTTATCATGATTGATAGGTTTTCCAACAAGCCTGATTGGCCTTCCGTTACTTGTTTGTAACCACCTAAATTGGCCAACTCCCGATTTAAAATGGCGAACGGCAAAGGCTGATGGGAAAGTCAGCCAACATAGACAGAAACCAGCAGCTGCAGGTTTGCTGTGTATTTACCTCTGCAAAGGCCAGACAACATCGATACCAGCGACCATCAGCATAACAATGTAGCAGCCATCTGCATACTGATGAGCAATCCCCGGCAACAATAAGTAACATTTTGGACACACAAAGCAAAGCCAGACTCCTCGGCGCCAGCAGGAGCCAACACAAAGGAGGTGAACGAGCACCTCAAGACCGCCCATCGATCAGGGAACCGCTCCAGTATTGGAGAAATCAAATCAAGCGATTGGGACAAAGTCCAATCACTTGGGAACAGGTACAGGGTCCGCCCCGAAAGGCGGGAAGCCCCAGGGGACTATAAGAGTTAAGCCCCAAGTTCAAATCGCTCTCTTCACCTCTTCGTCCTACCCGGGTCACCCAGCAACACGAACCAACATTGACCGTAACCGGTGCAGTGACCACCGACAGAAGTCTTAATTCAACGCTCGCTACGAGATAGGCGCTCCTAGCTACCAATCCGTACCAACTTCGAATCCCGCAGACTCAGAACCCGAACGAAAGGCCATTTGTTCCCCTGACCTGGTGGGCCAGTCCGAAGTTAAGTATAGACCTGTTAGTTGTAGAAGTAGCGTAGACGTAGAATTTGTGCATGAGTAGCGATTACTGTGTATAATAAATGTGCTTTTGGACTTCCGGTGACGGCGGGTGGGTGGTGGCCGCACAATGGAGGGCTCCCGTTCGGGAACAGCATTTTCGGGGCTTTAAGCCCGGTCCCAGGGTCCACGGAGGTGGCAGAAGCAGGGAGAAGGCACGGAAGAGGCACAGTGAAGACACAGGAGGAAAAAAAACCCAAAGAAAAATGTCGAGTGTGAGCAAGAAAACGGCCGGAAAAAAAACAGCTGAAGCTCCGTCAGGGAGTGGAAAGGTCACCGCGGGGTCACCAAGGAAAGTGGAGGCTGGAGCACCAGGGAAGGCCGCACTGCTTACGGCTGAAGAAATAACTAAGGTGATGGCTGCGGAATTTGAAAAGCAGTTGGCGCAGATTGCAAAATGCATGGAGACGGTGAGGAAGGAGATGAGGGAGGTTTTGAGTGTGCTGGTGGAGGAGGCGGTTTCCCCGGTGAAGACGGCGGTGGCGAGCACAGTGGCGGAGGTGCGGGAGCAAGGGGAGGCGCTGAAGGAAGTGGAGGAGACGTTATTGCAGCACGGTGATCAACTTGCCTCGATGGGGAAAGAGATGCGGAAGGTGATGGACACTAACAAGGATCTGCGAGGAAAAATGGAAGACCTGGAAAACAGATCCAGGCGACAGAATTTGAGGATTGTGGGGCTGCCCGAAGGAGTTGAAGGACCGAAGCCGACTGAGTATTTTGCCGTGATGCTGGCAAAACTATTAGGGGAGGGGGAGGATCCCTCCCGATATGAACTGGATCGGGCTCATCGGTCGTGGAGGCCTGTACCAAAGGTGAGTGAGCCGCCAAGGGCAGTGACTCTGCGCTTCCATAGGTACAGTGTGAAGGAGAAGGTCCTGAGCTGGGCCAAGCAGAAGTGGGTGGTGCAGTGAGCTGGAGCTGGTATACGTGTATACCAGGACTTTACGGTGGAGCTGGCAAGGAGGCGGGCTGCCTTCAACTGGGTGAAGAGGGCACTGTACATTAGCAAGGTGCGGTGCGGCATTGTATATCCAGCGAAGCTGAGGGTAACTTACAAGCTCAGGGACTTTTATTTTGGAACGGCGGAAGCAGCGGAGGAGTTTGCAAAGGCAGAAGGACTGTGGCAGAACTGACAAATTGAGGAATGGCCATGTGCCGATGTAACCTCATGACTGTATTTGACTCATTTGACTCATGACTCATTTCTTCTTTTTTTATATTTTCTTCTTTTTTGTATCACTGCGCGCGGGCGTAGAGGCTAAAGGAGCCAATGTGGTATATATTTGGACAAGGGAAGTGACGGGACTTTCACTCAAAATGAGGGTTCTTTGGGGTGTAGGTGGATATGCGGGGTTTGTGTGCTAAAAGGGGATCTTTGGGCTTTCCTAGGGCCGGGCAAGTGGGAAAGGGACCCGGGGGCCTCCACGCTGGCCGGTTTAAGCCGGCCAGTGAACGGGAGTGAGGTGGGGGAGGGGCTGCGGCCATCGGAGCCTGGCAGAACAGGGTCCGAGTGGTCTAGCCGGGGTGGAAAGTTGGGGGGAAGGAACCGAGGTTGGGAGCAGGAGTTTTACAAGAGGCAGTGGACGGGAGGAGCTGGAGACCTGGGGTGGGTGGGGGGCGGGGGGGGGGGGGGGCTGTGTAAGATTAAGGGTGACTACGGGTAATCCCTGATTCCTTTTTGCCATTTGTTTATGTAAACATGCGGGTTGAGGTTTGGGGGTTGGTCGGTAGATGGGATCGTTGTTATTATGGGGACTGACATATCTTACTGATTATTGTTTATTGTTGATGGATGCAAATGTGGGAGAAAATGTGAAAAAGGAGGAGAATAAAATTTTTTTAAAAAAAAATAATAAATGTGCTTTGATTTGAATCTTACTAATTGGTGTATTGGGTTATTGATCATTACTCGGACTTGAACCTTGTGGCGGTATCATAAAGATACCTGGTGACTCGAGAGCAAAGGTAATAAACAGAGCAATTGAACCAACGGAAAGTTAGCAACATATTATTTGGCGACTCCGCCGGGACCCGATCTGGAAGTGGCAAAACCACTCCGGGAGAACCCAAGAATTTGAATTAGAGATCCAATTGGGAACAGAAAACCACAAGCGTTCAAGCAGTTCTGATCAATACTCATAATTCGGAAGTGTGTGTATGCATGCGTAACTAACAGGGCGATAAGGTAAAACTGATAGATTTTTTTGTTGCGACACAGCTGTCGGGAGTTTGTATATCGGAAAGTAGCGAAAGCCGTACCCGTATTTACAGCACCGCCTTAATACCCCTGTCCCAAATTTGAAGAGCAGCATTCGGATAGGAAAGATGGCAATGCAGGCAATGCAACGCCTCATGAACCCAGAGGAATTTGCGGTCGCAGCGACCAGCAGCAGTAGAGTGGGACAATGTCCCATTTGGGAGGAAGAGATCAGGAAATATCTCAAAGGGAAAGGATGGCCCCTTTGGAATGAATTCTGTGACAACGAGGAATCAGGCCCCGGGAGTATAGGACATACTTGGTGGGAGAACCTGAGCGAGATCCACAAAAAGAGCTTAGGGAAAGCTCGCAAGCCGATGGCAATCGTGTCCTGCTTGGCACAATTGCGAGGCACAGAGGAGGTCGTTAGGACGCTCCGGAAAGAAGTAGAGGGCATACATTGAATGAGTAAGGTCGATGTAAGCAAGGTAGAAAGTGAGAACTTAGAATTGAGGAGGAAATTGGCAGCAAAAGATGGAGAGGTGGAGGATGCCAAAAGGGCTCACCAGTCTTCTCTGGCGCACTTAAGCAGCTTCCAGTCTCAATATGAAAAGGCCTATCAGGACACGCAACGTGCAGTCCTGGTATGTGAAGAAACAGAAAAGCAGGTAGAAGCATTGCAGAGACAGTGCAGTGACCTAAAGGCAGCGTTAAGAGCACTCCATGTTGCCACCACAGAGCAAAGACAAAGCACGTTAGATCACGCAAAGTGCCGGAAGCAGATTGCAGAGCTGCAATCGCTGCTTTCAGTTGAGAAAGGTTTCCAGGAAACCTTTGGAGCAAAATTAGATCAGGAAGACGGCCCTGATTGGAAAGAATTGAATGAAACAGCGCAGAGATATGTTCAGGGAACATGTGCGCAGGGAAAGCCACAAAAGAGGAAAGCGCCCCAACCCCCCCCCCACACACCAGATAGTTCACGCTCCAATGAACCCAGTAACCACCCGCCGCACAGCCACATTGGACGATGCGGAATTTCTATACTCCACCCCCTTAACAGTGACCCAATTACGGGACACGTGCGATAAGATCACACCGTTCCTCCCCACCTCAGACCCCCACCATTTCTTTGCCACAGTAAAGCATCAGGCGACCATGTACGGCCTGGATGAGCGAGAGCATGTAAAGCTCACAGTTTTAAGTTTAGATCCTTCAGTAGCAGCAGCCCTTCCCGACCCACAGAATGTAGGAGGAGGCACCCTTGCAGAAATGCATACCGCGATCCTGGATGCGATCGGGTACAACCGAGGTGACCCCATAGATGGCCTCAATAAGTACAGGCAAAAGAAAGCCGAGCACCCCACAGCGTTTGCTGGACGCCTGTGGATCCACTTTGCAGCAGTCTTTGGAGACTTAGACCGTGCCCATTTGTCCCCAGACAACATGGCCAAATGGACCCACACCCTTATCTCCCATGCCACTGAAACAGGACAGAAAGCTTGCGCGAGTTATGATCCCTCAGAGGAGGCCCATAACGAAAAATGGGTGGTAAAAAGATTGTCCTGCGCTTGGGAGCAATCTATACAAAGCAAACCCGCAGTCAAGAATCCCGAGGAAAAGCAGGCTGACGCAGATATACAGGCAGTTAAAACACACCAGAACCCCGCATGGGTGAATGAAGGAAAGAACAGCCCCCCACCCAAGTCACAGGAGTGTTACAACTGTGGACAGTTGGGACACTTCGCAAGAGAGTGCAATGCCCCTAGAAAGCCACAGAGAGCCCAGCAGACGGGCACTCTGAGTAAGAAGAAGACAGAGCCCATTCATAGTGTTAGCGCCCGTTCAGATCAGACGGACCTGACCGGAACGGACTGACTGTGTACGGGCTCCCCCAGTTGGGTCTGCGACACCCTTTGGGATGGTCCGGACGACAGGTAGTTGCAGCGAAAATTCGGGGACAGCCCATCAAATTTCTATGGGACACAGGAGGGTCCTGCACCACAATAAATTCCTCCACCATGTTCCAAAAGGACACGTGGCCTACTACAGCCACCATCACCCTCAGCGGCTTTACAGGCCACTCACAGCAGGGACACATCATCGGCAGCATGGTAGCATTGTGGATAGCACAATTGCTTCACAGCTCCAGGGTCCCAGGTTCGATTCCGGCTTGGGTCACTGCCTGTGCGGAGTCTGCACGTTCTCCCCGTGTCTGCGTGGGTTTCCTCCGGGAGCTCCGTTTCCTCCCACAGTCCAAAGATGTGCAGGTTAGGTGGATTGGCCATGATAAATTGCCCTTAGTGTCCAAAATTGCTCTAAGTGTTGGGTGGGGTTACTGGGTTATGGGGATAGGGTGGTGGTGTTGACCTTCGGTAGGATGCTCTCTCCAAGAGCCGGTGCAGAGCCGATGGGCCGAATGGCCTCCTTCTGCACTGTAAATTCTATGATAAAAAATGATCACAGCCCCTGTACTCATTCAAATCGGTACCATCACCACCAAGCACCCCGTAGTTTTAGTTGACCTGCCCCACACAGCAGAACTCATTCTGGGAATCGATTTCATGAATTCCCACAATCTTTCATTTGATCCAGTCAACCAGTGTGTCTGGAAAATGGCGAAGTCTGCAAGAGCCCCCGCAACGCTCAACACAGGTGAATACGCGAACAAAATTAGCGCAGTAGGCTAATTTTGGTTCAACCCGACCACGTTTGCACGGACAAGCAGGTTAGGGCAGTTTTGCAAAAGAACAGGCCAGCATTCGCGACCCACAAACACGACTGTGGCCGGATGACTGGCTCCGTACAGATCACAGGACCTGACCCTAGACCCCAAAAACAAAATGGATTTCCCCAAGAGGCAGAGGGAGAAATCTCAAAGGTAATAGAAAGCTTATTAGAGCAGGGCATACTTCGATCAGTAGCCTGCACTAATAATGCCCCGATTTGGCCAGTGAGAAAGCGCGATGGATCATGGCGACTGACCATCGATTACCGGGAACTCAACAAAATCACCCCCGCAGCAGCCCCCACAGTAGCCACAAGTCCCGGGACCATGCTCAAGCAGGGACTCAATTACCGATTCTTTACGGTTTTGGATGTCAATAATGGATTCTGGTCCATTCCATTGGCAAAGGCGTGCCAGTACAAATTTGCCTTCACCTTTAAAAATCAGCAGTACACGTGGACATGCCTTCCACAAGGATTTCACAACTCCCCCTCCATTTTCCACCGACAGCTGGCAAATGGTTTAGCCAAATTCTCTCGCCCCAAATGCCTGGCAAATGGTTTAGCCAAATTCTCTCGCCCCGAATGTATGTAGACGACCTACTACTGCAGACAGTCACCAAGGAAGAGCACATTGAGCTTCTGTCCGAACTCCTGGAACTCTTACACTCAATCGGTTGTAAAGTCAACCCCAAAAAGGCCCAGATTTTGGAAGATAAGGTGATATATTTGGGAACAATTATCACACATGGTAAACGCGAGATCGAGCATAAAAGGATTGACTAGATTGCTAAATTGCCCCTTGCCCAGAACGTTTCAGCCCTCCGGTCGTTTTTAGGACTGGTTGGCTACTGCCGAAACCACATTGACGGTTTCGCCAGCAAGGCAGCGCCCCTCTCAGACCTCCTAAAGAAAGGAGCCTCCTGGGAATGGCTTCCGCAGCATACGGATGCTGTGGACTCTTTAAAACAGGCACTCACAGCAGCCCCCGCACTACAAGTTCCAAACCCACTTTCCCCTTATGCCATAGAGGTAGCAACCACAGACCGCACCCTTTTGGCCGTGCTCCTCCAGGAACGGCACGACCAGTTAAGACCCGTAGCTTATGCCTCCAGAATTTTAGATGCTGTGGAGCAGGGATTTTCAGCCTGTGAGAGGCACCTGCTCGCAGTATTTTGGGCAGTTCAGTATTTTTCGTATATTACCGGACTGAACCCCATCACAATTCTCACCGAACACACCCCCACCTAACTTTTAATGGCCGGACGACTCAAGGACGGTACAGTAAGCCAGATTAGAGCAGCTGGATGGACCCTTCTCTTGCAGGGTACGGGACATCACCGTTAAACGGACAAAGACGCACACCTTTTTAGCCGACAACCTACAGTACCCCGGAACCCCCCATGAATGCGAAATTATCTCTCCACACCACAACACAGGCCCCTTTATCGCGAAAACACCCCCCAGAAAGATAGGTAGTTCAACCCAGAGCCCCCAGCACACAGACACGTGTGAGCCCATAAGGATATATGTGGATGGATCTTCCACAGTATTGGATGGGAAGCGAATAACAGGTTGCAGTATATAATTCAAGGACGCGCTGGGACGCGCCCTAGAGAAAAATCATTAAAACTTCCAGGCCACTTAGGCGCGCAGGCAGCAGAGCTCGCGGCCATCGCATATATAGTGGAACACCCAGAATCCATCCCCCAGCCCAGCAGACATATACTCGGACAGCCTCTATGTCTGCAACAGCCTCACGGAATTCCTGCCCCTGTGGAAAGCAAGAGGATTTGTTTCCGCAGATGGAAAACCCCTCCCCTCAGCCCCATTGCTCCGTCACATCTTAGAGAGAGCACAGAACAAGACTTTTGGGATAGTCAAAGATCGTAGTCACCATCGGTACTCCCCCCCCCTGGAAATGTAAAAGCCGACGCACTGGCTAAAGCAGGTTCCAGGCATGGATACCGTTGGACACCCCCCGAAAGCGCACCAGTGAATGCAGTTCAGGTCTCACAGACTAGGATCGAGGATCTAGTGGAGGCCCAGAAGCAGGACAGCAATCTCAAAAAGGCTGAGCTTAGACACACCCGACCCGTTAATGGCCCCTGGACTAACCTCCAGATCGATTTTACAGGACCATTGCCCCCTTGCAGGAATGGTTATAAATATGTACTCGTTGTGATAAACACGTTTACGAAATGGGTGGAAGTATTCCCAGCCAGAACAAACACGGTAAAAACCACAGCCAGGATTTTGACCCACCACATGCCTGTTTTAAAGAGTCCACAGCATCCGTATGCTGCGGAAGCCATTCCCAGGGGGCTCCTTTCTTTAGGAGGTCTGAGAGGGGCCCTGCCTTGCTGGCGAAACCGTCAATGTGGTTTCGGCAGTAGCCAATCTCCTTTTAAAAGGAAACTATCCAGCACCCTACGAGAGATTTAAAAATGCTCTGACAACACATGACGGTGTGGTGTTACAAGACACCCTTTATGTGGTTCCTGAACAGGACAGGAATCAGCTGATTTGTTTGTTCCATGACGGTCATGGACATCATGGAATCGATCCCACTACAGCCCACCTCAAGCAGCTTTGTTGGTGGCCGAATTTTGAGGCTGATGTAAATCACTACATCGAGAATTGTCTTATCTGCGCCCAGAAAAATCCGGAGAGATACACCAAAAAGGCTGAGCTTAGACACACCCGACCCGTTAATGGCCCCTGGACTAACCTCCAGATCGATTTTACAGGACCATTGCCCCCTTGCAGGAATGGTTATAAATATGTACTCGTTGTGATAAACACGTTTACGAAATGGGTGGAAGTATTCCCAGCCAGAACAAACACGGTAAAAACCACAGCCAGGATTTTGACCCACCACATCTTTACAAGATGGGGACTCCCCCGCAGCATTGAATCCGACCAAGGTTCCCATTTTACGGGACGTGTCATGCAGAACGTCCTCACGATATTTGGCATCACCCAAAAATTCCACATAGCACACCACCCACAGTCGAGTGGTATTGTGGAGCGCATGAATCGGACCCTAAAATCCACCCTCAGATAAATGGTCCAGCAGAACAACACCACTTGGGACTCAGTCCTCCCTTTTGCGATGATGTTTTTGCGTAATACAATTTCTACTTCCACAGGTTACACCCCACACACTCTCATGACCGGACACCCCATGAAAGGCACAGAACTTTTATTAGGTTTAGACTTGACCAGCCCCGAGGTGACGGCCCTCACACACGAGAAAGCAGTCGAGCAATTAGTGAATAATGTTAAAACGGCTCAGCTAGCAGCCGCAGTGAAATTGGGCACTAGAACGAAACAGAGCAAAGCTTGCTTCGACAAGTAAGGGGCAGCACGTTAGCATTGTGGATAGCACAATTGCTTCACAGCTCCAGGGTCCCAGGTTCGATTCCCGTCTTGGGTCACTGTCTGTGCGGAGTCTGCACGTTCTCCCCCTGTCTGTGTGGGTTTCCTCCGGGTGCTCCGGTTTCCTCCCACAGTCCAAAGATGTGCAGGTTAGGTGGATTGGCCGTGATAAATTGTCCTTAGTGTCCAAAATTGCCCTTAGAGTTGGGTGGGGTTACTGGGTTATGGGGATAGGGTGGAGGTGTTGACCTATCAACCTTAATACATTCAAGGGTTTGGCATCCGGGAGAAGATGACGACCTTGAGTCTGACTCCCAAAACGAGAACCCCTTTGCGACCCTGTTCGCAACCGATAACTGAGGTGTCCAGATGATGGTTTAAAGGGACCGCTTGGGAGAAACGGTGTCCTTTCTGATGGAACCTGCAGCATGTTTTATGTTGTTTGTAGTGTTTTGTTAAATGTTGTATGTCAGACAGGAAAAAAAAATGTCCACGGCCCCGCGCCCTTTCGGCCGAAACCTCTGAGAACTTGCCCGCACGCTCATCAGCAGAAACCTCTGAGGACTTGCCCACAGAGACTTGTTAAGGTCCCAGACGCCAGTTCAGCAGAACTTGTCTGTCGCCAGACGCCCATTCATAACTGCCCTTCTGGTTCGAGGGAAGAACCAAAACGGCGGCCCCACCACGATGACTACATTTCTTGTCCGTTCTTACGGGTTGCTCAGGCAGTGGAGAAACGGCTTGGGACCCGCCCTACCTGGGAACCCACCTCTGGTCAACTACGCTCAGGTAGGGGAGACACGGCATTGGTAGCCGTCCCACCCGGGGACTCCATCCAACTCTTACCCGTCGCGGTCCATACGCACCTCATTTTGGAAAGTTTTAGTTCAAAAAGTTTTGTTTTGTTTCAGGTAACCCTTAGGTTGCCTACCATATGCTATTTACATCCTGAAACATTTGGATGGTAAACCGCACAGTCTGCGAGACGGCTCGCACTGGTTCATTATTTGTAAGTGTGTCTTGTCCTAAAATTCAGTTTTTGGAAAAGAAATGAGGGAGTCACACATAGTGACCAATTATAAAGGGAGTAATTGGCACTAAAGGACAGACAGGCTATCATACGAGATGTTAAGCCAAGATAGTTACAGACACTATGCTTGATTCCACAGAACTCCAGAAGCTCCAGGACCGGAGAAGAGAAGAGAAGAGAGGAGAAGTGAAAGAAGAAGCACCATGAGGACTTCCTTCGCGTGGTTCATCATCACAATGGACATTTGGTTGTGCGCGAACGCGAACCCCATGACCTCAAGCCCCCCAGCCGTTAATGATTCACTTCCCCACAGTACCCAGAGCCCAGTCACCAGCGACACCGCACCATCTTGGTGTGACAGGTTTAGAACCTGGTATTCCCTGTCCTACGTGATAGAATCCTTGTTGGTATTGGCGATACTCTGTTGCATCGTGCAGCCTATGCCTCTAAGAAAATGGAGAAGGAGAGCCTACTGCGCTCGCACCCCGGTATATAGGATCAGATCCCCTATTTTCGGGTACGACCAGACCCCCGACCCCTATATTATGATCTATAATAAAGAGCTTTCATTTGCGGTTTTATTGTAAATAAAGAAATGTAAAGAAATGTTCATGAGCAATTGTACGATCCTGAGCTTGACTGCCAAACCAGGAAACATGTGTATAAACTGCTATGATTTTGTTTGTATGGTTGAGGAGGTTAGAGTGCTGAAATGTTTAAGTGAGAGTAGTGTATTAAGGATAGTTAAGAGGTTCCCATGTTCTTGTTTTGTAATGCATGTCCCTGTTTCACATAGCACCCCTTAGAATTGTCAGTTAAACATTTTTTGCACAGTTATGGTCAGTGTAGAGGCCATGAAAGAAGTGCTCACCAGGTCAGGGAATGGAAAGCAACGTAGTTATGTGATCCTTCACGTTTCGCGTTAGGATCACAAGGAGGGAGTGTAGCCACCTAAATTGGCCAACTCCCGATTTTAAATGGCGAACGGCAAAGGCTGATGGGAAAGTCAGCCAACATAGACAGAAACCAGTAGCTGCAGGTTTGCTGTGTATTTACCTCTGCAAAGGCCAGACAACATCGATACCAGCGACCATCAGCATAACAATGTAGCAGCCATCTGCATACTGATGAGCAATCCCAGGGAACAATATGTAACATTTCTGACACACAAAGCAAAGCCAGACTCCTCGGCGCCAGCAGGAGCCAACACAAAGGAGGTGAACGAGCACCTCAAGACCGCCCATCGATCAGGGAACCGCTCCAGTATTGGAGAAATCAAACCAAGCGATTGGGACAAAGTCCAATCACTTGGGACCAGGTACACGGTCCTCCCCGAAAGGCGGGAAGCCCCTGGGGACTATAAGAGTTAAGCCCCAAGTTCAAATCGCTCTCTTCATCTCTTCGTCCTGCCCGGGTCACCCAGCAACACAAACCAACATTGACCATGACCGGTGCAGTGACCACCAACAGAAGTAAGTCTTAATTCAACGCTCGCTACGAGATAGGTGCTCCAAGCTACCAATCCGTACCAACTTCGAATCCCGCAGACTCAGAACCCGAACGAAAGGCCATTTGTTCCCCTGACCTGGTGGGCAAGTCCGAAGCTAAGTATAGGCCTGTTAGTTGTAGAAGTAGCTTAGACGTAGAATTTATGCATGAGTAGCGATTACTGTGTATAATAAATGTGCTTTGATTTGAATCTTACTAATCGGTGTATTGGGTTATTGATCATTACTCGGACTTGAACCTCGTGGCGGTATCATAAAGATACCTGGCGACTCGAGAGCAAAGGTAATAAAACATAGCAATTGAATCAACGGAAAGTTAGCAACATGTTCAATACGGTGGGGGGGCTGCTGATCGTGGCACCTGCCCACTTAGCTTATTAAAGCGACCAGCTTGTGGGTGGGCAGGAAGGTGGCAGGCCAGCCACCCAACATATTTTACATGCCACTCACCCCCCCACCACCCAAAACACACCCAGCAGGGGTGGGGGTGGGGGGGGGGCATAAAATCCAGCCCCATGTGCCCAGAGCATTAGCTCAAGCCTATAGATTACTAGTCCAATGCCAATTATGCCACCATTTGCCCTTATGATGGAGAGGGAAATCTCTGAGCTGCTCTGTATGTGAAACGAAATGAAATGAAAATCGCTTATTGTCACAAGTAGGCTTCAAATGAAGTTACTGTGAAAAGCCCCTAGTCGCCACATTCCGGCGCCTGTTCGGGGAGGCCGGTACGGGAATTGAACCGTGCTGCTGGCCTGCCTTGTGCTGCTTTCAAAGCCAGCGATGTAACCCTGTGCTAAACCTGCCCCTTGTCTGCAGGAGCATGATTTCTTTCCAGGATTCTGAGAGGCTCCCTGTGGCTTTTCAAGTGTGCTTGTGATCAAGCGTTTTTTGTTCATTGCGAAGAGTACCTTCAATGCTTTGCATATTTGGCCGAGAAGGGGTTTTGGTTCAAGCTATAATATGTTTTTACTGTAAAGGCAGGGGAAGGATGCCAAGATTTAACACTCAAAGTTCCTATATTCTAAATTTAAACTTGCCAGCAAATGAAAGGAATGCTGGTAATATCGATGAGCTTGCTCAAAGGGAAGTAGGTTTTCTCTTACCCACTTTGCTTTGGAACGTTCATTGATATGTCATGGAGACAATGACAATATCAAAATAGCTTCATCCAGTCTCGAAACATCTCTCTCCACAGATGCTGTCAGAGCTGCTGAGATTGCCCAGCATTTTCTGGATTTGTTTCATGATTTCAGCATCCGCATTAATATACTTTTTTTTCGCTTTCATTAAATTTGTTGTGTGAAGTAGCTGGCAAGACAATGTGTTGTCTTTACACCGGCGGGCCGTGCTCCGGTAAACCAATTATTGGTACAGGGAACGGGGGAGGTGTCAGAGGTCAAGTTTGCTCAAAGGGTAACACCGTAGCATAGTCCCAGGTTCGATTCCCGGCTTGGGTCACTGTCTGTGCGGAGTCTGCACGTTCCCCCTGTGTCTGCGTGGGTTCCCTCCGGGTGCTCCGGTTTCCTCCCACAGTCCAAAGGTGTGCAGGTTAGGTGGATTGGTCATGATAAATTGCCCCTAAAAGTGTCCAAAAAGGGTAGGTGGGGTTACTGGGTTATGGGGATAGGGTGGAGGTGTTGACCTTGGGTAGGGTGCTCTTTCCAAGGGCCGGTGCAGACTCGATGGGCCGAATGGCCTCCTTCTGCGCTGCAAATTCTATGAACTATGAACAAGTCTGTGCTTTCCTCTCATGCTGGCAAAAGGTCAGTCTGCAATTTCAGGCAGACCTTTCTAACTAGCCTTTCTACCCAAGGCTAGTTAAATAAATGCTCACTGGCAAAAGGGTTAAGGTCGTGCAACTTATTATTTTTGAGGTGACAGGGTTGGTAGGAAAAGATTGGATTTAGCTGAAAACAGTCACCCTGGTTCAAATATTGTACGCAAAGTAGAGCAGATTGGTGGTTTATCACTGGACACCTCCCACTCAATTATCAGACTGTCCAGAGCAATCTGGGAGAATTTCACAGGCAGCATACAGGAGATTACAGTATTTACTAACTTATTGTCAAGCCTCCCGAGTCACGATATCACATCAATAGATGTTGGGCAGTGAAGGTAAACTCATGATTACAGGAATGAACATTGGTACTGAACCTGAGAGAATGTGTCGTGCAGGTAACTCAAAATGTGTAACAACTTATTTTGTATCAGCTTGCGATCAAAAGAGGAAGAGTAATTTGCCACCTCTCTGTATATGAAGAAGTCTTACAACACCAGGTTAAAGTCCACCAGGTTTGTTTCAAACACTAGCTTTCGGAGCACTGCTCCTTCCTCAGGTGAATGAAGAGGTTCTAGAAACATATATGGAGACAAAGTCAAAGATGCAAGACAAGCTTAGAATGCGAGCATTTGCAGGTAATTAAGTCTTTACAGATCCAGAGATAGGGGTAACCCCAGGTTAAAGAGGTGTGAATTGTCTCAAGCCAGGACAGTTGGTAGGATTTCGCAAGCCCAGGCCAGATGGTGGGGGATGAATGTAATGTGACATGAATCCCAGGTCCCGGTTGAGGCCGCACTCAGGTGTGCGGAACTTGGCTATAAGTTTCTGCTCTGCGTTGTCGCGCGTCCTGAAGGCCGCCTTGGAGAACGCTTACCCGGAGATCAGAGGCTGAATGCCCTTGACTGCTGAAGTGTTCCCCGACTGGAAGGGAACATTCCTGCCTGGTGATTGTCGCGCGATGTCTGTTCATTCGTTATCGCAGCGTCTGCATGGTCTCGCCAATGTACCACACTTCGGGACATCCTTTCCTGCAGCGTATGAGGTAGACAACATTGGCCGGGTCGCATGAGTATGTACCGCGTACCTGGTGGGTGGTGTTCTCACGTGTAATGGTGGTATCCATGTCGATGATCTGGCACGTCTTGCAGAGATTGCCATGGCAGGGTTGTGTGGTGTCGTGGTTGCTGTTCTGAAGGCTGAGTAGTTATGCAAACTACCCAGCCTTCAGAACACAGTGGGTTACCACTGCTGCCTCACAGCGCCAGGGACCCGGGTTCAATCCCGGCCTTGGGTGGCTGTGTGGGATTTGCATGTTCTCCCCGTGTCTGCGTGGGTTTCCTCTGGGTGCTCTGGTTTCCTCCCACAGTTCAAAGATGTGCAGGTTAGGTGGAATGCCCATGCTAAATTGCCCCTTAGTGTCCAAAGATGTGCAGGTTAAGTGGGGTTCCAGGGATAGGGCGGGGACTGGGCCTGGGTAGGGTGCTCTTTCAGAGGGTCAGTGCAGACTCAATGGGCCGAATGGCCGCCTTCACCACTGTAGAAATTCTAATTCTATGATTCTATCCTTTCTAGTCCTGTTAGAATTTTATAGGTTTCTATGAGATTCCTCCTCTTCTAAACTCCAGCGAATATAATCCCAACCGAATCGTTCTCTCCTCATGCGTCAGGCCTGCAATCTCAGGAGTCAGCCTGGTACACCTTTGCTGCACTCCCTCCTTAGCAAGAGGCCAAAACTGCACAGAATACCACATTCTTTAGGCCCTGTCAATCTGTATTGCTATGTAGGCCCAAGGTGAAAGCTCGAATACCATCTTTCTCTTCACAAACTCTGCTCACGAACTTGCAAGAATTATTGTGGCTGAGGGACTTTTCTTATGGAAAGGTTAAAAATATTGGGTGGGAAATCAAGCAGCCCATTACCGTAGTTATTCTTCTGATTGATTTTGCTACTTATTCCATTCTCCCCATAAGAAGCACAATCAGATTTTGGACTTACTTGGATGGTCAGTCTCCTTATTTTCTGAAATGTATTTTATTTAACAGCTCATAGGTGCATTCAGTGTAATTTCCTCTCCATACAACAGCCAGTTCATTGTTCACCTTGAGCCCTAACAACTCAACAACATGCGAACATGACCATAATAGGCAATACCATTGTCTAATCCCCCACCATCAATATCACTGTTGACCAGAAATTGAACTGGACCAGCCCTATAAATACTGTGGCTATGAAAGTAGGTCGGAGGCTGGGAATTCTGCAGCAAGTAACTCATCTCCTGACTCCTCGCAGCCCGCCCACCATTTAGAAGACGGAAGCCAGAAGGGTGATGGAACACCCTCTACTTGCCTGGATGAGTGCAACTTCAACAACACTCAAGAAGCTTGACACCATCCAGGACAAAGCAGTTTGATTGAGGGACACCCCATCCCTCTCCTTAAGCATTCACTCCCTCCACCAGTTGCGCCTGGTGACAGCAGTTCGCACCGTCTACATGTCGCACTGCAGCAATTCCTTCGATAGCACCTTCCAAACCCGCAAACTCTACAGGGGCAACGGATGAATTGGAACACCACCACCTCCAGGTGGCACCGTGGCACAGTGGTTAGCACTGCTGCCTCACTGCGCCAAGGATCTGTTCCGATCCCTGCCCTGGGTAGAGCTTGCACATTCTCCCCATGTCTGCGTGGGTCTCGCCCCCCACAGCCCAACGGTTGAGCAGGGTAGGTGGATTGGCCACTCCAAATTGGCCCTTAATTGGAAATTTCTTTTAAAAAAAGGAACACCACCATCTGTAACTAAAGAAAAAATGTTTGAACATCTTAGCAGGTCTGGCAGCATCTGAAGGGAGAGAAGAGACCTAATGTTTTGAGTTCAATGGCCCTTTGCCAAACCATCTGTAACTTCCCCACATCACCATTCATTCTTCGTTACTGGGCCAAGTCACCAAAACTGACTCTTATCTTCCCTGCGAGGTAGCCTAGCATGCCACTAAGGCAGCTCATAACCACCTTCTCGAGGGAAATTAGGGATGGGCAGTGAATGTTTGCCTAGCCACACATTCTGTGAATGAATAAAAAGAAAAAGCATTTTGAACAACCATTAACTTTTGTTCCTTAGTCACTGGCGGGGAGGGTACAGGCCGTAAAAATGACAGTTCTCCTGAGATTTTTGTTTGCTTTCCAGTGCCTCCCTATTTTTATACCAAAGGCCTTTTTTAAGCGGGTGAATACGGTGATCTCTGGTGTGGGCGGGTAAAACCCTGTGAGTAAAGAAAGTACTGTTGGGGCGGAGCCGAGGACGGTGGGGGGTGGGGGTGGGGGGTGGGGGTGGGTGGGGGGGGGAGGCTGGCACTGCCGAACTTTAGGAACTACTACTGGCCGACAAATATAGCCATGATTAGGAAGTGGGTAGTGAGGGATGGGTCAGTGTGGGAGCGGATGGAGGCAGCCTCATGTAAGGGCACAAGCTTGGGGACATTGGTAATGGCTCCTCTGCCGTTCTCGCCGGCCCGGTACTCCACAAGCCCAGTGGTAGTGGCGGCCCTGAGAGTTTGGGGGCAGTGGCGGAAGCATATGGGAGTGGAGGGCGTGTCGGTGTGGGCTCCAATTTGTATTAATCACCGGTTTGTACCGGGGAGGATATATAGGGGGTTTCGGAGGTGGCAGAGAGCAGGGATTGAGAGGCCGGGGACCTGTTTATTGATGGGAGCTTTCCCTGTTTGGAGGATCTGGAAGTGGAGTTTGAATTGCCGGGAGGGAATGGGTTTCGCTATCTGCAGGTAAGGCATTTTGTGCAAAAGCAGGTTTCGACCTTTTCGCTTCTACCGCCGCAGGGGATACAGGACAAGGTAGTTTCTAGAACGGGGGTGGGGGAGGGAAAGGTATCGGAAATCTATAAAGAAATTATGGAGTGGGCGGGAACCCGGATAGGTGAGCTAAAGCATAAATGGGAAGATGAGTTGGGTAAGGAGTTAGAGGCGGGTCTGTGGGAGGATGCCCTGAGCAGAGTCAATGCGACCTCATCATGTGCCAGGCTCAGCCTGATACAATTCAAGGTGGTTCCGGTACCGGGCACACATGACGGTGGCCCAGATGAGCAGGTTTTTGGGGGCTGAGGACAGGTGTGTGAGGTGTGCAGGTGGGTCCGCAAATCATGCCACATGGTTTGGGCATGTGCGAAGCTCAGGGGATTCTGGCAGGGATTTGCTGATGTCATATCCACGGGACTAAAAACGAGGGTGGCGCTGAGTCCAGAGGTGGTGATTTTTGGAGTGTCGGAAGACCCGGGAGTCCAGGGGGCGAGAGAGGTTGACGTTTTGGCCTTTGCCTCCTTGGTAGCCCGGAGACGGATCTTACTAGCATGGAGGGACTCGAAGCCCCCAAAATCAGGGGTATGGGTTAGCGACATTTCTGGGTTTCTCAGGCTTGAGAAAATTAAGTTCACCCTGAGAGGATCAGTGTTAGGGTTCGTCCGGAGGTGGCAGCCGTTTATCGACTTCTTCGGGGAAAACTAAACTGTTAGTGGATACAATAAGGGGTAGTTAGGCTATTTTTGTCAAGCTTAGGCGGGAACAGTGGGAGATGGAGGGATGTGTCACGCACTGAATTATGTTTACATTTGTATCTTTTGTTGCTACAAAACCATAATTGCTTTAATAAAATGTTTATTAAATAAAAACTTTTGATCCTTAAAATGTAGTTTCATTGCCTGTTATATGATTTAAACTCAGTGTCTCCTCCCTTCCCCACCAACTGCGTTACTGGTGAAAGCAGGTAGATGCTACTCTTGCCCCCACTCCGAAGGAGACTCAAGCGAATAGAGGTCGGGCTAAAGTCTGTTCGGCACCAGTCTCCTACCGTTTCTGCAGTTGAAGCAAAGAAACATGTTTGTCAAGCTGTTCAGAATGTTCGTGTTGAGAAAGGTTTGTACAGTTGGAGAGACAGAAAGATAAGCACACGCATTCTGGCGAATTGGTGAACTGCCTATTGCAGGTCAATGACATACAGGAAAGCCTCTGGAACTGGGCCGACTGACTCAGTGATACTGAACTGAAGTAACTTTTCTTTCAAATTATTAAAAACATGCAGGTTGTGGGGCAAAGCCCAGGATATGAGTTTACACCGAGACTGAAAAGAGGTGGGAAAAAAAGATGAGTAACTCATGGAGTAATGGTGAAGTAATGTCATCATTTGCAACACCCTGCGCCTTTAAGGCCTCAAAATATACTTCAGTTATGAAACATCCACGAGAATCATTTTGAAAACGGAATTGTTTGGAAATGAGCTAGAAAGGACAGTGAGGTTCTGTTTTTAATTCCAGTCCTTGCTGGTGGAGGGAACAATACAGGATTAAAAGCAATTGTTTTTCCAGCTGGTGAGTAATAATGAGTAAAACATCCTGGGTTATCTGGTAGACGGCTGTAACAGTACCCAACATCATTTGTTTTGTCAAAGATAACTCTGATCCGCCAAATAATTTATTTTGTAATTGGATCCACACACCTGAAAAATCCAACCGCGGGATGCTGTTTTCATGAATAAAGCACGCTTCATTCCGAAAGGTTACTTTGGGTCGCAAAATTACATTGGACAGCTACAGCCCCAAAAACAGGCCACTCGGCCCAACAGGCCTGTGCTGGATTTTATGCCTCACGCGAGCCACTGCGCCATCTTCCAAGAACGCCTCCTATCAACACATCCCTTATGGTATTTTTAAAAAACAAAAATTTTTATTTAAGATTTTCATAAAATATCAATAACAAAATGAAAAAGAACAAAGAACCCAACAGGGTTAAGTACAAAACACAATCTAAAAAAGCAACCCCCCAAACCCCCCCCCTGTACCTAAATAATAAATTAACACCCCGACTTAAGACAACAGGTGTATACACCCCCTCAGACCCTTCCAGTGTAAATAACATAAACAAAAATAAAGTAAAACCCCCCCCCCCCCCCACCCTCCCGAGCTGCTGCTGCCATTGACCAATGTCTATCGTTCTGCCAGAAAGTCTAAGAACGGTTGCCACCGCCTAAAGAACCCTTGTACCGACCCTCTCAAGGCGAATTTCACCCTCTCCAATTTAATGATCCCTGCCATATCGCTGATCCAGGATTCCACGCTTGGGGGCCTCGTATCTTTCCACTGAGGGAGAATCCTTCGCCGGGCTACCAGGGACGCAAAGGCCAGAATTCCGGCCTCTTTCGCCTCCTGCACTCCCGGCTCCTCTGCCACCCCAAATATTGCGAGCCCCCAGCCCGGTTTGACCCTGGATCCTACCACCCTCGACACCGTCCTCGCTACGCCCTTCCAAAATTCCTCCAGCGCTGGGCCCTTTATGGTATTTTAAAGGATAGAATAGCACACCATGAAGGCGCAAACAAACAAGAGCTTTATTGGAAAGGTGCCTACAGGCTGTTAGGATAGACAGGCTGATAGGATAGGGCGGCACGGTGGCACAGTGGTTAGCACTGCTGCCTCACAGCGGCAGGAACCCGGGTTCGATTCCGACCTCGGGTGACTGTCTTGTGTGGAGTTTGCATTCTTCCCGTGTCTGCATGGGCTTCGTCCAGGTGCTCCGGTTTCCATCCACAGTCCAAAGATGTGCAGGTGAGGTGGATTGGCTATGATAAATTGCCCCTTAGTGTCCAAACGTTAGATGGGGTTACAGGGATAGGGCGGGGATTGGATCTGTGTCGGGTGGTCATTCAAATGGTCGGTGCAGACTCGATGGCCGTATTGCCTCCTTCTTCACTGTCGGGATTCTATGGGATTCTATGACTTCCCATTGCCCACGCAAACGGCCCCTGACTTCATCAATGCATCATGTGATCGGACTCTTAAAGTGACCTTGTTCCAACTAAGGACGAAAATGAATACTCAACACTTTCCTCCCCTTTTACAATGGAGGCTCCTTCAATGAAACACAATATGATGTTAACAATCAAAATTTACAGTAGAGCAATTAATAAACATAAACAGTCAATAAATTAGGCATTTCGGAAGGCGTCCATTCCTTAGGCCTCTGCTGTTTTGTGTTGACTGCTACCTCTGTTTTTTTTGGTTTCGATTGGACATCGTCCGTTGTTGTCTCAACCAGAGTCGCCGTTGCGTTCGCAGGTTGACTTGGTGTTAAAGAATCCTCAAATGGGGTACTGACTTCCACAGTTGTTTCTGGTGTTGCCAGGTTCGCGGGAATGTCTAGCTCTTCACTTGGCACAGTTTAGCTTTATTCTTTCCTGTCTGTTCTCACCATTAGGGCTGGATAGGTACCTTTAATAACATGCAGGGACAACACTGCGGTCTGTCCATTTAGCTGCGCATTTACATTGATACAGCCCTTCAACTTAACAGGTTTTCAGTATTATCTTTGGGTGTTTAATGGCGATATGTCATAGTTTCTCTTGGTGAACAGTATCTGGTACCAACGAAACTACTGCTCCAGTGTCCACCTCCATTTTCACCAGTTGACTGTCCAGTAAAAGAGGGGCTCCGTAACTGTTGGTTGTTGGGCGGCACGGTGGTGCAGTGGTTAGCACTGCTGCCTCATGCCGCCGAGGATCCGCATTCGATCCTGGCCCCGAGTCACTGTCCAT
This sequence comes from Scyliorhinus torazame, assembly GCF_047496885.1. NCBI lineage: Eukaryota > Metazoa > Chordata > Chondrichthyes > Carcharhiniformes > Scyliorhinidae > Scyliorhinus > Scyliorhinus torazame. Next base: position 202,965,364 of record NC_092718.1, read on the forward strand.
GTGGAGTTTGTACATCTCCCCGTGTCTGTGTGGGTCTCACCACTACAACCCAAAGATGCGCAGAGTAGGTGAATTGGCCACACTAAATTGCCCCTTAATTGGAAAAAAATTGAACTCTAAATTCAAAACCAAAAACTGTTTGTTGCGCCCGCCATGGCCAGGACGTCCAATGTCAGTTTGTCCTTTTCCGCGCCCTTTTCCTATTATGTGGATCCTTTTCGTCATATTTCGTTTTCCATTGGATACACTTGGTTCTTGCTTTTTATAGTTCTTGTTTGGAACTTGGAACTTGTTTGGAACTTTGGAACTTTTTATTTGTCTCTCCAACACACACCAGCAACTCTTTTTACCACAATTCCTGCATTTTGCATCTTTGAACCAGCTGTCTGCTGCTGCCTGCCCAATTCTTGCACTTTGGTGGCAATTTCAAACTTGCGTTTATGTTTGGGCCTCAGCCAATATTTTATGGATTCTAGTGCTGGGACCTAATTGTTGGACTTCCTTAGAAATCGCAACTTCTTTAGGTTACAGTTGCTTTCTGTTCACAGCCTTTTTTGATAGCTTTGCTTCTTAACTCACATATGAAGAGGGGTTGGGGGGGGGGGGGTTTCAGCGATGATACCTCTTAAAACTGAATAGAGCAGTTTTACATAAGTTACTTTATTTATTAAAAAAACTTTTTTTTTAAGTACCCAATTATTTTTTTCCAATTAAGGGGCAATTTAGTGTGGCCAATTCACGTACCCTGCACATCTTTGGGTTGTGGGGGCGAAACCCACGCAAACACGGGGAGAATGTGCAAACTCCACACGGATAGTGACCCAGAGCTGGGATCGAACCTGGGACCTCGGCGCCGTGAGGCAGCAGGGCTAACCCACTGCGCCACCGTACTATACATAAGTTACTTTATTAAGAATTTAGATGAATTATAGGACTATGAGTAATCATTATTAACCATTAAACATGTATTTTTAGGACATAGCAGTAATAAGTAATCGAATGGGATTTAGGATAGCTAACTTGTCCGGAAGGACATCACTTTTTTCTTTGTGAAACAATGCAGGAAGCTGGTTTTGATGCCCTGCTTTTCACAGACAATTAATGCACAGCAAATTACTAGTAAGCATAGCTGTCAGGATGAGGATCAACCATGCGCTGCTTGCAATTCTATTGGGTGAAGTTTAAAAACTGCTTGCAATTCTATTGGATAAGCTTCAGGGATTGGATCACGTTCATCTGGGGTGGACTATTGATTTTTGAACATTGTATAAGTACTGTGTTCTGGTCTTTGTTCGGCAGAACAGGTCTTGGCAGATATCCAGTCTGTTCTCCGTGTACACGTAACAAGCTTGATTAAATAGCCATCTTGTCCAGGTTGTTGTTGTGTTTTTTTCCTCTCTATACTGAGTTGAGCCACAGAGAATAACCCCACGTGGAAGCTGACTCAATACACAGGTCTTGAAACCGCTCCTACAACATACTAGCCTGTCTCTAATGGTTTCATTCAAGACATCTCCAGATTCACAGTATTCAGCTAATTTCTTCAAAGTAGCAATGAATTGTGTGATTGATTCAAGTTCTTGTTGGTTATGTTTATGCCACCTGACCCTCTCGACGATGATCAAATGTTTAGGTGAGAAATGGCCCTGCAATATGTTCACAATAGCATCATAGGTTTTCAAGCCTGGTTTATCTGGCTGCACCAGACTTCCCAGGAGGCTGGATCATAAGACCATACGATATCGGAGCAGTCATTTGGCCCATCGAGTCTGCTCTGCCATTCAATCATGGCTGATACATTTCTCACCCCCATTCTCCTGCCTTCTCCCCATAATCCTTGATCTCCTTATTAATCAAGAACCTATCTATCTCTGTCTTAAAGACACTCAGTGACCTGGCCCCCACAGCCTTCTACAGCAATGAGTTCCACAGATTCACCAGCCTCAGGCTGAAGAAATTCCTTCTCTGTTTTAAAGGATCGTCCCTTTAGTCTGAGGCTGTGCCCTCGGGTTCTAGTTTCTCCTACTAGTGGAAACATCCTCTCCACGTCCACTCTATCTAGGCTTCTCAGCATTCTGTAAGTTTCAATAAGATCCCCCCTCATCCTTCTAAACTCCAGGAATGTTCCCATTTGGTTCGATTGGGCCCGACACGGAATGGGGGCTTGGGAGGGGTTGGGGGACCAGAGACTGATGGAAATCTGGCATTAACAAAATTCAGGGTCCTGGTGCATGATCAAACAAAGGTGTTAAGTCACTTTATTTTTTTCACTATGTATTTGAGGTTCCAGCTGTGAAGATCTACCAAGGGAACAGTTTAATTTTGTAAGATAATTTGTCACGGCTTCGTAGACTGGTTTGATCCCATTCCCTAATGGATTGGCAAATATAATCAGTAAGTGGGGTTCCTTTGTGCTGACCAAGTGCCGAGTTACAGTGTAAATGATAAGCAGATTAAAATGTGTGCATTTTCACTTGAGCATGCTTAATTGTTGGCACATGTACGACACAATTTAATTGACGTATTTGTCTTGCTCTGTGAGTAGAAGGTCACAATATAGTCACTGAGCATTTAAACCACACAGTGTGGCTCTGCTTTGAATGTGTGAACATGTAAAATTGACAGGCCACTGCACCCTGGCCCATGATGGCAGGTGCATCGTGGATTAAGTTACTTCTTCTGTCGCCCCCTCATCCCCCCCCCCCCCCCCCCCCCAACCCTCCCCCAAACAGCCCCATCATGTTATCCCCTCAGGGGAGATAAAACCAGTTTAGCAGATCTTATGTACCAAGTGTTAACCTGTTCTGTTCAGCTGCTGCTGAGCTGTGGCTCAGTTGGCAGCAACCGAACCACGACTAGATTCTGGACCCAGGTTCCACTCCAGGGCCTCAGCACCAAAGTCGAGGCCGATACTCCAGCGCGGTACTGAAGCAGTGCTGCGCTGCCTGAGGTGCCTCACCTTCCGGATCAGACATTAAACCGAGGCCCCGTCCATGTTGCACCTGTTCGTGTCGGTGTAAAAGATCCCGTGGTGCTACTTTGAAGAAGAGCAGGGGAGTTATCACCGGTGCCCCGGCCAATATTTATCCTTCAATCAACAGGACAAAAAAAAACCCAGATTGCCTGGCCACTATCACATTGCTGTTTGTGGGATCTTGCTGTGTGCGGATTGGCTGCCGCGTTTCCTACATTACAACAGTGGCTACACTTCAAAAGTACGTCACTGGCTGCAAAGGGCTTTGAGAGGTCCAGTAGTCACGAAAGACGTGTTATAAATGTAAGTCCTCATCATTTCCATCTCTGCCTCTGTCACAGGTTTAGCTCCGTCGTGAAGGAATTTACCAGCCTGAAGAATTTATACCCAGGGCTCACTACTCCCAGGCCAAAGAAAGTACTTCCTAACATCCAGTCGATTCCTCCTCTTCTAGATGGTAGCAGTTGTGGGTTTGAAAGGCGCTGCCGAAGGAGCCTTGGCGACTCCCTTCAATGCACCTTATAGATGGTACACACAGCTGCCATTGTGCACCGATGGTGGAGGGAGTGAATGTTTGTGGATCGACTGCCATTCAAGTGGGCTGCGTTGTCCTAGATGGTGTCTAGCTCCTTGAAAGCTAGCCTCAGTAATGGTGACTTTGAATCTATTATCGATTGTCGTAAAACAACATCAGGGGCGTCATTCTCCGACCCCCCAGGGGGTCGGAGAATGGCCATTGGCCGCCGTGAATCCCGCCCTCGCCGGTTGCCGAAGTCTCCGAAGGGAGAAAAGTCAGCGGGGCGTTAATGTCGCCGCTGCCGTCGGAGAATGTCACGGGTCTGCGCAAGGCAGCCGATTTTCGGCCTGCCGATATTCTCCCTTCCGGATGGGCCGAAGTCCCGTCGACGTGATGACCGTTCACGTCGACGTAAATTAAACCTCCTTTTCATCGGCGTGACCCTGTGCTCCAGGTTCACGCCGACCAGCGTGGAGGTGAGTGATGGCCTGGGGGGTTGGCTCTGGGCAGGCGATGGCGTGGCCGCAGTCTGAATGCGTGAGGAGAGGTGTGTCTCGGGTTGTGTGTGTGTGTGTGTGGCGGGGGGGGGGGGGGATGGTTAGAGTAGGCTGGGCTCCGGGGGAGTGCCGGGAGGGGGTCCGTGCCGGGGAGGGGGATGGGGGGGGGGTCTGTGCCGGGGAGGGGGATGGGGGGGGGGGGGTCCGTGCCGGGGAGGGGGATGGGAGGTCCGTGCCGGGGTGGAGGTTGGGGGGGGGTCCGTGCCGGGGAGGGGGATGGGGGGTCCGTGCCGGGGTGGAGGTTGGGGGGGGGGTCCGTGCCGGGGAGGGGGATGGGGTACCGTGCCGGGGTGGAGGTTGGGGGGGGGTCCGTGCCGGGGAGGGGGATGGGGGGTCCGTGCCGGGGTGGAGGTTGGGGGGGGGTCCGTGCCGGGGAGGGGGATGGGGTCCGTGCCGGGGTGGAGGTTGGGGGGGGTCCGTGCCGGGGTGGAGGTTGTGGGGGGTTCCGTGCCGGGGTGGAGGTTGGGGGGGGGTCCATGCCGGGGTGGAGGTTGGGGGCAGTCCGTGCCGGGGAGGGGGATGGGGGGTCCGTGCCGGGGAGGGGGATGCGAGGGCAAGTGAGTTGGTCCACCTGGCCAGGTGCCAGCCTCCAACAGTTGGACCCATGCGGTCCATGCCACCTGGCTGGGGGGAGGAGGGGATATGGGCAATGATGACATGTCGTCGTTCCCCTCCCCCCCACCAGGCCGCCATGTTTTCCGATCATCCAGCGATGTTGGCCGCCGTGGCGGCAGCCGCTCATGTCTATGTTGCCCTGGATGAGGAGGAGGAGGAGGAGCGTGCCAGAGAGACGGCGCAGGCTGCCACAGAGGGACAGGCGGCAGCCGCCCAGGCTGGAGGGACACCTGACCGACAGGACGAGGAGGGGGAGGAGGACGTCGCGGCCCCACGGCAACGGAGACACCCGAGGGCGCCCCGTGTGTACCGGCCCCGGCAGTCATACCAGGACCTCACGGACCGGGAATGCAGGAGGAGACTCCGGATGAGGCGGGAAACCGTGGCACACATCTGCCACCTGCTGGCACACCTGTCACCACGTGGCACTGGCGGGGGACACCCTCTCCCCGTGTCCGTCAAGGTTACGGTGGCCCTGAACCTTTATGCAACGGGGTCATTCCAGGCACCGAGTGGGGACCTGTCCGGCATATTGCAGATATCGGTGCATCGGTGTATCCAGGCAGTGACAGATGCCCTATATGCCATGGCGCACCGCTACATCCGCTTCCCCGTGGACCGGGCCAGCCAAGATGCCCGGGCCGTGGGCTTCTCTGCCGTGGCCGGGTTCCCCATGGTCCAGGGCGCGATCGATGGGATGCACGTCGCCGTGCGGCCACCTGCAGATAACAGGGCCGTGTTCACCAATAGGAAGGGGACCTATTCGATGAACATACAGGTGGTCTGCGACCACCGCATGATGATCCTGCACGTCTGCGCCCGTTACCCAGGCAGTGTACACGACTCATACGTGTTGTCGCGGTCATCCATCCCCGGCATGTACGAGGGACGCCATCCCCGGCTGTGGGGCTGGTTGCTGGGCGACAGGGGCTACCCATTGCGATCGTGGCTGATGACGCCTATACGGAGGCCACGCAATGAGACGGAGAACCGCTACAATGATGCCCATGTAGCGACAAGGGGAGTGATAGAGAGGTGCTTTGGCGTGCTGAAGATGCGTTTCAGGTGCCTGGACCTCTCTGGGGGCGCCCTCCAGTATCGGTCAGATAGGGTCGGCCGCATCATTGTGGTGTGCTGCGTCCTGCACAACATAGCCCAGCAGAGGGGCGATGTGCCGCAGGCAGAGGAGGGCGGAGTGGAGGAGCAGCAGGAAGAGGCGCAGTCCTCCCCAGATGAGGGGGATGGGGGTAATGGTCAGGGCAGACGGGGTAGACACAGGCGGGTGGCTGTCCACCGTTACCGGCTGGCCCAGCGGGCACGGGACAGACTGATAGACGCCCGCTTCACTGACTAGATGGGCGTGGGAATCGGGTAGTATGGCCACAGACCGCACACCATGGCAACAGCCGACCACCCACACCCCCCACCCATCCACCCACCCAGCACCCTCACCCCCCTCCCCAACCCCACCCACCCCACCCGCATGCACACCACCCCCCCCATTGCCGATCCACCTGCGGCACAACAGGCCGGGCTCACACAGTTGCGGGTGGACGCGTGTCTATTGCAGGCCATGGAGGATGATGACAACCCGCCCTGCGGTGAGCCCCTGGCTCTACATCGTTGGACTATGTCTGACCCATGGCCACAGTACCACCATCCACCCGGACCATCCCTGCATGCGGCTGTGACACTGCAGCGCACGGTCCCGTCCTCTGCCCGGGGGATGTTGATGGCGGCCCAGGGGGAAGGGGGCAGACTCACCTGGGGCTGAGGTAAGACCACCCCTCACACACACACTTACGCTCAAAGTACATTACACCCCCGCACGCTTTGGACAGAGCACAAAGGCAGCTTCTGTAGGTGTAACATTGACTTTAATAACCAAAGGAGTTCATGCACGTGCCCTAGCCCCTAAAACTCATCTGTGCCCTGCACCCGTGCCAACTTACTCAGTGTCTAATTGTTTGGCCTTACGGGCCCTTTGACTACGTCTACGTGGTTCCCCAGACGGTACAGCAGAACTGGAGGTGGACTCCTGTGATTCCTGCCCTCTGACACTGGATCCCTTTGGCGGCCGTTTCCTGGGGCGTCCTGACCTAGATGGGCCAGGCTGCGGCCCGGGCAACTGGGATGGCGAGCTGCCAGCCTGTCCTGCCCGTTGCCCACCCGATGCACCTGGGACGGAAGGGGGGGGAGTCCGAGGTGTCGTGGTGTACCGGGACCTCCCCTACAGGGGGAGCCGGGACGGACCACACCACCTCCTCCTCCCTCGGGGTGCCCGGTGGCCCCCAGGCCTCTACATGGGTGGGGGATGCGAACGGACTGGCCATCCGACGCCCCCCCCGACATCTGGCGCTGCCAGTCCTGGAGGCCCGTGCTGGTATCGACAGGGGTCTGCAGGTTTGCAGCCATGGAGCCCAGGGGGTTGGCAAACCCTGTCTGTGACAGTGCGACGCCGGCTCGCACATGGCCACTGGCACCGATGCCCTCAGCGATGGCCTGCAGAGACTGGGCCATGGCCTGCTGAGACTGGGCCATGGCCTGCAGAGACTGGGCTATGGCGTTGAGCGCCTCTGCCATCTGGCGCTGGCACTGGCTCATGGCCTCCTGTGAGAGGGCTGCCATTTCCTGGGCCACAGACGCCGCCTGCACGGAAAGCCCCAGGCCTCGCAAACCGTTCCCCATGTCTGACACCGTCGCACCCATTGCCTCCACCGCGGACGCCACCCGTGCGGTGTCAGCTTGGGTGGCACGCATGACCAGCACCACTCCCAGCCCCTGGACGCGGGTGGACTCCTCCACCTGCGACTGCAGCCGCCGCAAGCCGCCCGTCACCCTCTTTGCTCGTCTCCGGGTCGGTGGTTGCATCGGATCTATGTGTGGGTGTGGTAACTCCAGGAACCCGGGATCCATCTGGGTGGCAGATGTTCGCTTGGGCTGGGCTGCCCTCCGACCGCCTTGCCCCTCTGCTGCTCCTACCTCCACCTGCTGTACCGGGACGGCTGTGTTGTGCGCACCAGTGAGTGTACCAGACGCCTCATCACTAAAGTGCCCAACCGAGGTGAGTGTTTCTGCGATGGTGGAGGGTGTTGGTGACAGCAGTGGCGTTGTGTCGTGCTCTTCATCCCACTCTGAGTCCATGGCACTTTGGGGTGGGGGTTCGTCTCCACCCATCCACTCTGAGTCACTGTCCGGTATTTCGTCTTCCTGGGTAGTGCTGTCCCGGGTAGGGGTGTCCTGGGCAGTGCTGTCCCGGGTAGTGGTGTCCCGGGTAGTGGTGTCCCGGGTAGTGGTGTACAGGGTAGTGGTGTCCTGGGTAGTGGTGTCCTGGTTAGTGGTGTCCTGGGTAGTGGTGTCCTGGGTAGTGGTGTCTTGGGTAGTGGTGTCTTGGCTCGGATGTGACGGGGGCCTGTGGCTGCCCCTCTCGTCGCTGGGTGGTCGCTCCCGCACGTGACGGGGGTGTCGTTCCCTGTTGCTCCAGGTCTCTCCGTCTCCCGTGGCCTCCGAGGGGCATCCTGCGGACATCGCATGCTGGAGGGTACGGGTCTCTCTGTCTCCCGTGGTGTGCGAGGGGCATCCTGCGGGCGTCGCATGCTGGAGGGTGCGGGTCTCTCCGTCTCCCGTGGTGTGCGAGGGGCATCCTGCGGGCGTCGCATGCTGGAGGGTGCGGGTCTCTCCATCTCCCGTGGTGTGCGAGGGGCATCCTGCGGGCGTCGCATGCTGGAGGGTCCGGGTCTCTCCGTCTCCCGTGGCCTCCGAGGGGCATCCTGCGGGCGTCGCATGCTGGAGGGTTCATGTCTCTCCGTCTCCTGTGGCCTCCGAGGGGCATCCTGCGGGCGGTCTGCATCTGCGGGGATGGGTGCCTGGACGTTTGGTCCTGCGATACACAATGAAGCATGCATGGTTAGACATCAGGCAGTGATCAGGTGATATGGGGGAGGGGGATATAGGGGAGGGGGGATATGGGGGCGGGCTGTCGGTGGCTCACTTGCTACTACGCCCCCGACCTCTGCATCAGCAACCTCCCGGTCGTCAGGTCCGCCAGCCAGTTCCAGGGCCCTTTCCTCGTGTTCGGTCAGTGGCCTCTCATCAGCGGGGCCTCCTCCAGTCCTCACATGCTCCCTATTGTTGTGTGCGCGCTTATCCTGTGGGGTGGGGGGGGGGGGGGTGTGTGGCAGGGGTAAAAGGCAACACTGTTAGGCAGGTATATGAATGCACGCCATCGGTTGCGCGTGCATTGCAGAGGTTAAGGTTAGGGCTGGATTCACTTGGGGATATGGGGGAGGGGGGATATGGGGGAGGGGGATATGGGGGAGGGGGGATATGGGGGAGGGGGGGATTCTCCGTTTCCCCGACAGCACCCCCCCCCCCCCCCCGCCTGTGGGTTTACCGGCAGCCTGGGGTGGCCACAATGGGAAATCCCATTGGCTGGTGGCGGGAACGCAGAATCCCGCTCCCGGAGACGGCGCGCCGCAGTGGAACACTGGCCGGGGAGGCGGGGAATTCACCCCAGCATTTAAAAGAAAATGATCACTGAGCCCACCCTCTTGGCTATTAATTGGTGGATTTGCAGAAAATCACATTGAGTGTCCATTTCCCACACTGTGCGGGCTGCTAACTCCCATTTCAGCCTGTTGCTGAACTTCAGAAACCTACAGGGGAAAATCCTGCCCCAAGATTTACCCCTCTTAACCTCCTCTCCAAATAGTTCCATCATAAATGGCACCCGTTGAGAAACAATGAGAATGACTGGGCTAGATTGTTAGAGTTAAGCCTGAAACCTAGCAAGGCGTTTTAAACTTATGATCACTTGTTTCTCTGGAAAATTATTTAAATTCAAGAGGATAGGTTTGCACATAAACAAAAATATAATTTAAATAGATGCAAATTCATACTGTTGTTATCTCCGTGAAGACTGATGAACCTTAGAGAAATTTGAATTTCCAGTTGTAGCACGAAGAACAATATGTCAATATTTCACGTTTAAAAAAACTCTAATGTCAGAGCTATCTCGCTCTGCGTGGTTGCACCGTAGGCTTCTTCTTCTAGCTTCAAGATTGGCAAATCTTCCGACCTCCTCTAACTCCATGCGAACCCAGTCTCCAATTTGAGCAGGAACTCTGATTGAGATGCAACCTTGGCTAGGTTCCATTGCTTGCTGTCTACTTCTCAGTTAGCTACAGAGCACACAAGACAAAACCGTGACCTAGGTTTAAAAGGGAAGCCTGTGACCTGATTACAAATTGGCTTTCTCTATCCACTTTCCCACGGCAACAGAGAACACATTAGAAATGATAGTTAGTTATCCTTGATCCCAACTCCCTTTCATCTTAGAAGTAATGAGATAGTTTACAGCACAACTGTTTACAATGAATATAGATACCACCTGTCTGGGACTTCAGGAGATGCAGTGTCTACTCATTGTAGACTGCTGTCATTGTCCACAAGGCTAAATACCTTACACCATCCTCTCAGTAAAGCAATCTGAGTCTTTCTCAGCTCTCTGATTATTAAACTCCCAGGGTTACTATCAGGCAGACTTCAGCACAGGTCACATGATCCCTTTCGCCCACCTTACATTTAAAGCTAAAATCTCAACATATAGTAGTCTTATAAACCAAAAGATGTAATCCTACAACATAATAATCCTATAAAGCTCACAATTGTACCATTTGTCATGGACAGAATATGTCTGCTCTCTTATTGACTGTAATTGATATGTTTTGTAAGGAAAGAGGTTTGTCTTTCCTTACCTTTGGTGTGTGCATTCAAATTAAATCAAACAGCAGCAAGCTTTTGGGAGTTTAAAATAAAGAAGGCCATTTATTTGCACATCTTCAAAATACAAGCACTGTCACACACTTGGTCTCACGCATGCATGCACGGATGCATGCATGTCGGCAAGTATACACCGGGGCACACACACACATTGACAACACAGCTGTATCTGCGGAGAGATGAACGGAGCTAATGTTCTGAGTCCAATATGACTCACTTTGGAACTGATATTTGTGACCCTCAGTGGATTCGACATATGTGGGGTAAGTCGGAGCCCGAGAAAATCACTGACGAAGGAGACGTTGCTGTGGAAGTGAGTTTTGATAAAGACCTTATCAAAGACCAGGAGGGGAAATGGAAAGCGATGAAGGTGAATAAGGTGAATATGGTCAGAAGGAAGAGCAGAGACATCTTCAAGGTAGGTATTCCTGGAAGAGAAGTGGTAATGGATTAAATAGTAAAATCAAAACCAAAATACTGCAGATTTTGGAGATCCGAAATAAAAACAGGAAGCGATGGAGATACCCAACAGGTCTAGCACTGTCTGTGAACAGAGAAACAGAGTTAATATTTTGAGTCCAAATGAGTCTTTTGGCACCCAACGAAGTCTGGAACAGGTTAATTACTTTGGCTGTTTGATGATTTTTGCCTAGTTTCCAAGTCTGGCTCTCACAGTGGCTGATGACTGATAGTTCATAGATCTGCTGGGACCTGGTGGAAGATAGGTGCAGTCCTTGAAGCTAGTTTTGGTTATATGACCATTTGGTTAACACTTCTGAGTCCCTCCGAGTCGAATTTGGATAGGGGATACCTTGTGATATAAGGTGAAGTTGATAGTGGCCATTGTTTTCTGAGCTTCCCCTTTGTCTGAAAAATGGAGCGAGGCAGTCTGGAAACTCCATAATCTTTAGGTTTTGGCCCATCCTTCAGCAATGAGATGTCTGAATCCCACGAATGGATATTAAGTATCCTCACCTATGCCCATTTAAAAGAATGTATACACTGGAGACTTGATACTGTCTGTAGTCCAAATGTCAAATAGTCACATGATGTGGGCAGCCAACTTACAGCTTGATTGTGTTCAATTTTTAAATCATTGAGTGAAAGCTAATTTTTCATTTAGTGAAGGAATAAACCATCCATTGGGGCTGGTTTAGCACAGGGCTAAATCGCTGGCTTTGAAAGCAGACCAAGGCAGGCCAGCAGCACGGTTCAATTCCCGTACCAGCCTTCCCGAACAGGCGCCGAAATGTGGCGACTAGGGGCTTTTCACAGTAACTTCATTTGAAGCCTACTTGTGACAATAAGCGATTTTCATTTCATTGTATTGAATGATGTTGCAAATTTGAAAGAGAAAGAAAGGCAGATTGGCAAGTATGTAGTGCCTTTTACAACTACCAGACATCTCAAAGTGCTTTACAGACAATAAAGTACCTTTTTAAATAATTTAAAAAATAAAATAGATTTAGAGTACCTAATTCATTTTTTCCAATTAAGGGGCAATTTAGCGTGGCCAATCCACCTACCCTGCACATCTTTGGGTTGTGGGGGCGAAACCCACACAAACACTGGGAGAATGTGCAAACTCCGTACGGATAGTGACCCAGAGCCGGAATCGAACCTGGGATCTCGATGCCGTGAGGCAGCAATGCTAACCACTGCACCACCATGCCTCCCTACTTTCTTTTATAATAATAATCTTTATTAGTGTCACAAGTAGGCTTACATTAACACTGCAATGAAGTTACTGTGAAAATAGCCGCCACATTCCGGCGCCTGATCGGGTACACTGAGGGAGAATTCAGAATGTCCAATTCACCTAACAAGCACGTCATTCGGGACTTGTGGGAGGAAACCGGAGCACCCGGAGGAAACCCACACGGACACGGGGGAGAACGCGCAGACTCCGCAGAGACTGCTACCAAGCTGGGATTTGATCCCAGGTCCCTGACAATTGAAGGATATTTATTGTAATTTAGGAAATGCAGCAGCCAATATGCGCACAGCAAGCTCCCACCAAACAACCGTGAGCTAATGACCGGATCATGCGGTTTTTTTCATTATGCTTATCGAGAGATAAATAATGGCCGGGACACCAGGGATAACCCCCCTGCTCCTCTTCAAAGTAGTGCCATGGGACCCGCCAGAACAGGCGGACAGGGCCCAAGTTTAACATTTCAATCCGAAAGACAGCACCTCCTACAGTGCAGCACTCTCTCAGTGCTCCACTGGAGTGTCAGCCTCGATTTTCGTGCTTCAAGTGCCGTAGTGGGACTAGAAGCAAAAGTGCTACTGACTGAGTCGCAACGGGCGCCAATAAATATCTGACAACCAAGATAGGATCTGATTATTGTGCAGGATTCTGGTCTTGCACTCAGCTGCAGCCAACCTGCGATGACCCTTATTGAAAGGGTAGTAAATTAATACCATAGGCCATTGATTCTTGATGTGTTGGGTAATTCTGATGGCAACCAGCGGAGGCCAATGTCCAAGGTGCAGTGGTTGTGACATGGCAAGAGGCAAATAGCCTTTGGTACAACGGACCTACAGCCCAGTTGGTGCCAACAAGCTGCCATTTCCACGCACAGTAACCGATCGTCTGGTACAAGAGGCAGGCTCGTGTTTCTGAACCACACTCATTCCTTTTGCGTTTAGTCTCCTTAATATCTGAATGAACGCTGACTTTGTAACAGTGAACACTAAAGTAGCGACGTTGACCCAACTACACCTGAAAAACAAACCGTCAAAAGGCATTAGCGGTGTTCCGGACAGAATTTCAAATCAATATTTACTTTTTCTCCTCCATTACTGATTACAGACACAGGAATTATTTTTGGATTTGCATTTGTTTATTGTCACGTGTACCGAGGTACAGTGAAAAGTATTTTTCTGTGGGCAGCTCAAACAGATCATTTAGTAAATGAAAAGAAAAAGAAAATACATAATAGGGCAACACAAGACGCACAATGTAAATACATAGACACCGGCATTGGGTGAAGCATACAGGGGTGCAGTATTAATCAGGTCAGCCCATAAGAGGGTCATTTAGGAGTCTGGTAACAGCGGGGAAGAAGCTGTTTTTGAGTCTGTTCGTGCGTGCTCTCAGACTTCTGTATCTCCTGCCCGATGGAAGAAGTTGGAAGAGTGAGTAGGCCGGGTGGGTGGGGTCTTTGATTATGCTGCCCGCTTTCCCCAGGCAGCGGGAGGCGTAGACGGAGTCAATGGATGGGAGGCAGGTTTGTGTGATGGACTGGGCTGTGCTCACGACTCTCTGGAGTTTCTTGCGGTCTTGGGCCGAGCAGTTGCCATACCAGGCTGTGATGTTTTGAAACATTTCAAAAGGCAACTATAATGTTATTACAATATACCCAGCAGTGTTTGGTAGCATCATACTTAACAGCTCCTTAAGGTATTGGCAGACATTTAATTATTTTTCAACGTTATCTTTTTCCCAAAATATTCCATTGCAATACTAATCTTTTCTCGTCTTTTCGACCTCACTGCTCTATCAGGTAGCTAATTATCCACCCTTTTCTCTCTCCAACCCTCCCAAAATGAGTTCTCCTTTATTACCCATTAACAAGGACTTAATAGTTAGCAGTTGCTTCACAATGTCAGGGACCCAGGTTCGATTCCCGACTTGGGTCATTTTCTGTGTGGAGTCTGCACGGTCTCCCGGTGTCTGCGTGGGTTTCCTCCGGGTGCTCCGGTTTCCTCCCACAAGTCCTGAAAGACGTGCTGTTAGGTAATTTGAACATTCTGAATTCTCTCTCCGTGTACCCGAACAGGCGGCGGAATGTGGCGACTAGGGGTTTTTCACAGTAACGTCATTGCAGTGTTAATGCGAGCCTACTTGTGACAATAATAAAGATTATTATTATTAATAGTCCTTTAGCGTTTTGTTCCGTAAAGGCATTTTAATTTGGGAATACTGTGAAGAATAGGAGATAATATGGAAGAAACGTCTGTTACCATTTTCTGTTACATTGCTTCGGTAACGTTGCAGTTCCTGAAGCACAGGATAGAACAAATCAGGAACCAAATAAGAGGCAGGGATTAAGATGACTCCTATTGTCCAATTGCGCCCCCTACTGGTGTGTTGTACCTCATGCATGTTTCCTTGCGTGGTTTTGAGCAAGTGTGTTGATGATGGTGACACGTGTGAAATGTTAATCTGTTTTCTTTCCCCCCTTTACAGATTCTGACTGATCTCATGTGCATTTCCAGCTTGTTCCCTTTTAATCGCAGACTTGCCAACATTTAGGTTTTCATCATGTGGCAGCTGAGGGTGCCGTTGGTCGCAAGCTGTCTTTGGAGTCAAAAGATTGTGGGTTTGTGTTCTGCTTCAGAGGCTGGGGCATAAAAACAACCGAGGTTGAACTTTCACCGCAGTACTAAGAGAGTCCTGCGATGTATGAGGTGCCTTTTTCAGGGCAGATGTTAAATTGCTGTCCCATGCAACCACATGCGAATGATCTTGTGCTATTATTTTGAAGAAGACTGGGGGTTGGGGTGGGGGGTGGGGGGTGGGGGGGGGGGGGGGTTATTTCAGGCACCCTGGCCAACATTAATCCCCTCAATCAACATGACTAAATTGGATTATCAGATCAATATCACAATTCTGCTTTTGGAAACTTGCATGTGCAAATTGGCTACCATATCCATGGGCGGCACGGTAGCACGGTGGCTAGCTCTGTTGCTTCACAGCGTCAGCATCCCAGGTTCGATTCCTGGCTTGGGTCTCTGCCTGTGTGGAGTCTGCACATTCTCCCTGTGTCTGCGTGGGCTTCCTCTGAGTGCTCCGGTTTCCTCCCACAAGTCCCAAAAGATGTGCTGTTAGGTAATTTGGACATTCTGAATTCTCCCTCCGTGTACCCGAAAAGGTGCCGGAATGTGGCGACTAGGGGCTTCATTGCGGTGTTATTGTAAGCCAACTTGTGAGAATAAAGATTATTATATTATATATATATTACAATAGCACTTACAATTCAGAAGTGCTCCATTGATTATAAATCATTGTGGGCCGTCCTGAGGTTTTGAAGTGTTCTTACTTGCAAGTCCTTTGTTTATACATTTTTTAAGAGGGATCAATATATAGATAAAGTAGTGGCATACTAGTGGAATAAAGAAATTATTCAGGAATTTGGAAACAGGAGTCATCAATTCATCCCCTCGAGCCTGGTCTAAAATTCATTCAGACCTTGGTTGATCTGTATTTAAACCCATCCACCCGTCTTGGTTCTGTAACCCTTAACCCGAACAAAAATGTATCATCAGTGGTTTTCGGGGGGTGGGGGGTGGATTAGGCCACACTGGGGTGAATGTAATATTTGTCTGGATAAATGAACTAAGATGAGTCAAACGCACTTTCTCATCTGTCAATGTCTGGCAGTCTGCTGATGTGAGCTTTCAGTGTTGGTTCAGCAGTTCAGAGAAGTTCGATAGACAGGAATGGGTGGGTTGTCTTACGCGGAAAGGTTGGAGAAGTTAGGTTTGTGCCCACTTGAGTTTAGAAGAGTAAGAGACGACTTGATTGAAACCTTTAAGATCTGGAGGGGTATTGACAGGGTGGTTGTGGAGACTGATGCACCGTCAATTACCACAAGACGAGAATGGTGGAACAATCGAGGCTTTATTGAGCAAGATGTTGTGCCTCCTGTAGATGGAACCAGAATGGCTGCAGCATCGGAGAGCACACACTTTTATACACCGCCTGCTGGGCGGAGCCAGCAGGCAGGGATTTATCGTTGTACCCTTAATATACGGGCAGTGCCGTAATACATATAATATACCACTAGTGGTGACTACCACAGAGACGATGTTTCCTCTTGTGTGAGAATCTAGAACCAGGGGTCACCTTTTAAGAATAAGGGGTTGCTCATTTAAGACGGAGATGAGGAGAGTTTCTTTCTCTCAGAGGGTCAGGAGTCTCTGGAACTTCCTTCCTCAAAGGGCAGTGGAAGCAGAGTCCTTGAAATATTGATTAACAAGGGGGTGAAAGGTTATCGGGGGTTGGCAGGAATGTGGGTTGAGGTTACAATCAGATCAACCATGATCTTATTGAATGGCGGAGCAGGTTTGAGGGGCTGAGTGGCCTAATCCTGCTCCTAATTTGAATGTTGGTTCCTCTTTTGTCTTTTCCCATGTTACATGGCGTGGTTGCAATGCTGATGATCATGTTCACATCAAACATCATTTTTTGAATCAGGCAGGTGGTTTTAGTCTGGATGCCTTCCATGTATCCAGACTGGAAACAGGCACCGATCCACGCTGGCTTTCTTTTAAAAAAAATTAATTTACGTCGCTGTAGGCATCGCTGGCTAGGCCTGCATTTATTGCCCATCCTAGTTGCCCTTCAGAAGGTGGTGGTGAGTTGCCTTCTTGAACCGCTGAAGTCCTTGAGGTGCAGGTGCACCCACTGTGCTGTTAGGGAGGGAGTTCCAGGATGTTGCCCCAGTGACAGTGAAGGAGCGGCAATATATTTCCAAGTCAGGGTGGTGAGTGACTTGGAGGGGAACCTCCAGGCGGCGAGGTTCCCAGGCATCTGCTGCTCTTGCCCTTCTAGATGGTAGCGATCGTAGGTCTGGAAGGTGCTGTCTTAATGAACCTTGCCGAGTTCTTGCAGTGCGTCTAGTGAACGGGTCACACGTCTGCCACTGTTCATCAGTGGTGGAGGCTTTGAATGTTTGTGGAAGGGGTAGCAATGAAGCGGGCTGCTTTTTCCTGGATGGTGTCGATCCTCTTGAGTGTTGATGGGAGCTGTCTGTGCGGAGTCTGCACATTCTCCCCGTGTCTGCGTGGGTTTCCTCCGGGTGCTCCGGTTTCCTCCCACAGTCCAAAGATATGCAGGTTAGGGAAATTGGCCATGCTAAATTGCCCTTACTGCCCAATAAGGTTAGGTGTGGTTTCTGGGTTACGAGTATGGAGGTGCTCTTTCCAAGGGCCGGTACAGACTCAATTGGTCAAATGGCCTCCTTCTGCACTGCAAATTCTATGAATATATTTATTGTGCACTTTATTTAAACATGAGTTGGGACTTCAAGTAAGTTCTGTTAATAATAATTAGCAATAACATCAGCAATGTGACGGAGGAAATCATTATGCATGTCACAAAACCTTTCTTTTAAGAGACAAGTTTGGAACGTCTCCTGAACTAGGAGTGACTGAACACTGGCCAGGCTGGAGCTGGGCCAGGGTCACGTGACGGCGGAGGGCGCCTTCAGTCAGCGCCCGGCCCCCGTCACGTGCCCGCCGGCTGAGTCCTCCCGCATCCCAGCGTGCAGCTCGCCGGCGATGGCCGCCACCATGGAGGAGGAAGAGCTGGAGTTTGTGGACGAGTTGGAGGCGGTGTTGTACCTGACCCCGGAGGTGCAGCAGGCCATAGAGCAGGTATGGGGGTGGGCCGGGCGGTTAGAGAGAGCGGCGGGAAGGGGCCGGGTCTTCTTTTTTCTCTCATTGATCCCCGGGCACAGGGAGCCCAGCTGGGCTGTGTCTATGGAAGAGCTCAGTGACAGCTGCCTGTCAGCGCCCTGCAGTCTCCCTGGCAACCCACACTCAAATCACTCCGCTCCCCAGTCCACAAGCGCTTCTTTCAGTCATTAGTCCAAACGGATTGGGCGCCTGTCATTTTGCATCTTGCCCCGACTCGTTAAATTGGGGCAAACGCAGCTGTCAGTGGAGGTGTTGCTGGGAGAGACAACAGACCGTGACGCCACAGTCCAAAGTGGCAGTCATTTAATCTGACTGTCGTGTGTGTGTGTGTGTGTGTGTGACACTGAAGCCCAGCGAAGGCATCTCTCACGTGATAAATCTGCAGTAAATGGGCAAACCCATCAGCGAGTCGGCCAATATTTTGTGTGCTTGTGTAATAACCACTGTGCTTGTGGCACAGTGGTTAGCACTGCTGCATCACTGCGCCAGGGACCCGGGTTCAATTCCAGCCTCGGGTGTCTGTGTGGAGCTTGCATGTTCGCCCCATGTCTGCGTGGGTTTCCACCTGGGGCTCCGGTTTACTCTCACAGTCTAAAGATGTGCAAGTTAGGTGGCCTGGTTATGCTAAATCGTCCCTTAGTGTCAAAAGATTGGATGGGGTTACAGGAATGGGGGGGGGTTTAGGTAAGGTGCACCTGCAGAGGTTCGGTGTAGACTTGATGGGCCGAATGGCCTCCTTCTGCCCTGTCAGGATTCTATGATTCTTGGAGGAATCATAGTAACCTATTAGTACTTCAAATTTAAAAAACCCAAATTCTTCTGTAGAACAGAACTAGGCAAAATCAGTATTTGCAATGAGGCAGTCTGTATTATCCAAAGATGCTGACTGTTTCTGGATTGCAGTATCTTTTTCAAATGGCATGACATGGGCAACGTGTTTGTTGATTTAAGGGTTATGTAGCTCAACCTGACCCTTACTGATGAAAGATTTTCTGACTAATATTTTCGCTTCCTCCAGACAAGGGATGTGAATCAATTGTAATACATTTATTGTAACTGACATTAGAGGCTCGGAATTGAATCTCTGATCATCTGGGAGTGTTGTTTCACCCACCATGCTGGAAGGGAAGTGGGAAAGATGGCTGTGGCTATTGGAGTCCAATCATCTCAGACCCAGGACTTCGCTGTTGGAGTTCCTCAGGGTAGAGTCCTAGCCCAACTATCTTCATCTGCTTCAGCAATGATCTTGCTTCTATCTTAAAGTCAGAGATGGGGATGGTTCCTGATGATTGCAAGTACCATTCACTACTCAGATACTGAAACAGTTCATTCCTGCAGCAAGACCTGAACGATTCTTGTGCTCTGGCTAATAAGTGGCAAGCCAGGCAAAAAGCATCTCCAACAAGAGAAAATCTAACCATCTCCCTTTGACATTCAGCAGTATTACCTTTGCTGAATCCTCTACCATCAACATCCTGGGGGTTAACATTGAGCAGAAACTGAACAGGACGAGCCATATAAATACTGTGGCTGCAAGAGCAGGTCAGAGGCTGGAATGTCTGCAGAGAGCAACTCGACTCCCGACTTCCCAAACCTTTTCCACCTTCGACAAGTCACAAGTCAGGAGTTTGATGACTCACTCTTCACTTGCCTGGATGAGTGCAGCTTCACCAATGCTCAAGAAACTCGATACCATCAAAGACAAAGCAGCCCACCTGTTTGGCAATAGCTACTTTAACATTAACTCCTTTCATTTAAAAAAAAAAGTTTTGAGTATCCAACTCGTTTTTTCCAATTAAGGGGCAATTTAGCGTGGCCATTCCACCTACCCTGCACATCTTTGGGTTGTGGGGGCGAAACCCACGCAAACACTGGGAGAATGTGCAAACTCCACAAGGACAGTGACCCAGAGCCGGGATCGAACCTGAGATCTCAGTGCCGTGAGGCAGCAATGCTAACCACTGTGCCACCGTGCTGCCCCCATGAACTCCTTTCATGACCAGTGTACTGTAGCTGCAATGTACACCTTCCGTAAGGTGCCTTGCAGCATGTCACCAAGGCTTCTTTGACAGTACTGTTCAAACCTACAACGTTTACTGCCTAGGTGGACAAGGGCAGCAGGCATACAGAAACATCAGCACTTGCAATCTTGTCCCCCAAGTCACGCCATCCTGACTTGGAAATTTATCACTGTTTTTGAGTCAAAACTCTGAACTTTTCTACCTAATAGCACTGTTGATGTACTTGCGCCAGAAGGACTGCAGTGAAAATGAAAATCGCTTATTGTCACAAGTAGGCTTCAATGAAGTGACTGTGAAAAGCCCCTAGTCGCCACATTCCAGCGCCTGTTCGGGGAGGCTGTTACAGGTGCTCACCACCATCTTCTTTGACCAATTTAGGTGGGCAATAAATGCTGGCCTTGCCAGTGATGCCCACAAACCATGAATAAATAAATAAAAGGAACAAAGTGGCACTTTTTAATAAAAAAACATTTTATAAAGGCATTTATAAATTTTTAACATCAATTTCAAGAGAAAACTAAACAAAGTAAGTAGCCCCCCCCCCCCCCCCCCCCCCGCCAACAACCTCACCAGACAATATTGCTTACATACACAGTTCCCCAGTCCCCTTACTCCACTTACTAATCCCACCTCCACCATCCCCCCTTTCCTCCCTCCCTCCCTAACCACCCCCACTTTTGGATCTGCTGACAGCTTAATTTTCCCCAAAGAAGTTCGTAAACGGCTGCCACCTCTGGGCGAAACCGAACGGCGATCCTCTCAGGGTGAACTTGATTTTCTCAAGCCTGAGGAACCCGGCCATGTCACTAACCCATACCCCCGATTTTGGGTGCGCCGAGTCCCTCCACGTCAGTATAAGATCCGTCTCCGGGCTACCAGGAGGCAAAGGCCAAAACGTCAGCCTCCCTTGTCCCCTGGACTCCTGGGTCTTCCGACACACAAAAAATCACCACCTCTGGACTCGGAACCACCCTTATCTTTAATACCGTGGACATGATATCGGCAAATCCTTGCCAGAATCCAAAGTGGCACTTTTTGATTGGATATTTTGCATGCAGCTATTTTCCAATATGCTAGAAAACTATTATAATTAATTTGATTCTGACATTTACTGTACTTGTGTGCAGATTGATTTTACTTCCTGTTCCTGCCAAATATCTACCTAAAGCAATTCCACACTTGGAGCGATACGAACACATTAAAAGCAGAATATTATTCTTCCAAACATGAAAACTATAAGAATGAGTTCGTTGGACAATATCGCTCAGAAATAAAATCTAACGTTTGTGTAAAAGGTTGCCATTGCTGACTGCCTTCACTGCAGTCAAAATTGTTCAAAAGGAGAATTTCTTCATTGTAAATGTTTTCAGCATTCTCCCAATTACAGACTGGTTTAGTAAATTGCATGTGGATAATGGTACGTTTGTGTGAATGTTGGATACTGAGGAGCTGGATACAACTAACAAAGGAAAGCCTGATGAATAGGATGGTGTTTAATATTGATGTGTGGGCAGCACGTTAGCACAGTGGTTAGCACTGTTGCTTCATATCGCCAAGGACCTGGGTTCGATTCCCGGCTTGGGTCACTTTCTGTGCGGCGTCTACATGTTCTCCCCGTGCCTGCGTGGGTTTCCTCCGGGTGCTCCGGTTTCCTCCCACAAGTACCGAAAGACGTTCTTGTTAGGTGAATTGGACATTCTGAATTCTCCTTCAGTGTACCCGAGCAGGCGTCGGAATGTGGCGACTAGGGGATTTTCACAGTAACTTCATTGCAGTGTTAATGTAAGTCTACTTGTGACAATAAAAAGATTATTATTGGGTGTTGGTGGGAAAAGCACTAAAAATGGTGACTAAAGTATTTTAGCTTTCATTGGTTTAATAAAACAGACAAGAGGAAGATTGGTCCTCTTCCATCAGAAAGAATATTATTGCCATAAAGGGAGTGCAACAAAGGCTCCCCAGACCTGTTCCAGAGGTGGTGGGACTATCTTATGAATAGAGTTTGGGACAAACTGGGCCTGGATTCTCCAGAGTTTGGAAGAATGAGATGTGATCTTATTGAAACCTACAAAATACTGAAAGGGATAGACAGGGTAGATACAGATAAGGTGCTTCCCTTGGTTGGGGAGTCATAATAAGGGATAATGCCACTTAGGACTGAGATGAGAAGAAATGTATTTACACAAAGTTGTGAATCTTTGGAATTCTCTACCCCAGAGGGCTGTGGAAGCTCAGTCATTGTGTAAGTTTAAAGCAGTGATTGATAGATTTCTGATTAACAGTAACCCAAGAGGTTAGGGGGTAGTGGGAGTAAAAGACATTGACGTGTCTGATCAGGCATGATCATATTGAATGGCAGAGCAGTACAACAGGCTGAATGACCAACCCCTGTTCCTATGTTCTCTGTGCTCCTATTCAGCTGTACTGTTTGGCAGTGCCCTTGCATTAGAAAATGACTCCAGTCAAATAAGGTTTTGGGATGGGTATGTGGATCCAGCATGAAAGGTGACAGCCCCAGCGCTCGATTGAGACCACATTGGGATCATTGTTCCCAATTTATTGGAAAATATTCCAAATAAGATATGTGAGGGGAGGTGGGTTTCTGAATCTTGAATTACAGAACTCTATTGAGATAATGATAGCTATTGTCACAAGTAAGCTTCAATGAAGTTACTGTGAAAGGCCCCTAGTCGCCACATTCCGGCACCTGTTCGGGGAGGCTGGTACGGGAATTGAATCCACGATGCTGGCCTTGTTCTGCATTACAAGCCAGCTATTTAGCCCACTGTGCTAAACCAGCCCCTAAATAGCAAAGGACTTTGTCACAGAAGCCATTGTCTTTCCAGAGAAACTCACTTACAAGGGCTGATGAGCAGAATGAGTTTTTTAAAATCAAAGAAGTCTATAAGTGAAATCTGGAGAATCTGCTTGTCAGTAACAATGTAAAGAATGATTGTGGGATTGGACAGCGTAACTTTGAATCTTTGGAGATCTGGGATCATACCCAATACGGCTTGAAGGCTTTTTCTTTTTTATAAATGAAGGATTTGGCCAACAGCCATCCTAACCCTGCAATCCATGAGCAGTAGCTCAAACCTGTCCATGATTTATTTAGAAAGAAGCTATAGATAATTGGTGTGGGAATGGGCGGCCCTCAGTTAATGGAGTCAGAGCTACTCTTCTCAAATTGGGATTAACCAACATCGTGAAGGATACTACATCTCCTCTCTCTCTCTCTCTCTCTCTCTCTCTCTCTCTCTCTCTCTCTCTCTCTTTCGCCCCCCCCCTCCAAAAGCAGGAGTTGAAATCTTCAGGAGAGGAAGCGAGAAGTGACAAAATACAAACAAGAACTTGCATGTGAACTGAGATTTAAATGATTTTCCTCCAGCTTAACAAAGGGTTAGTTGGGGTTACGAGGATAGGGTGGTGGCGTGGGATTAAGTAGGGTGGTCTTTCCAAGGACCGGTGCAGACTCAATAGGCCGAATGGCCTCCTTCTGTACTGTAAATTCTATGAAAAGTTGCTCGAAGTAAATTCTTCCCTCATGGAGATTCAGAATCAGATTGCTGAATGATAAATATTGAACGAAGACCGTGACAAATCATATTCACTTAATCACACAGGTGTTCCCCAGCCAGGACCCCTTGGACAGAGCTGATTTCAACGCGGTGGAATACATCAACACGCTGTTCCCAACAGAACAGGTAGGAGAGCTAAAGCGATAACTGGATTCATTTTTCTCTGATGTGTGGTTTCTCCATATGATCTGTTGTTCAGGTCAGCTGAAGACTCTGTTCCAACCATCAGAAGGTACTTGATGAGTAGACAGTTGTCTGGAATTGGGCAGCAAAGCTCAGTGTATTCCTTTGCATGGCGTCTCTCTTTTACACTATTCTTAAGAAAACGTTCATTCTTTGTGTCTGGTGGAGGCATTTCATCGGTTTTGAGAGTCCCTTAGTGAGACTCCTGGGGAGTGCAAAAAAATGTAATTGATCAATCATTCATGTCTGGCTATAGGGCATTGCTGTCTGCAAATTGCCATTGAATTTGTATAACAGTGGCTGCACTCAAAGTAATTCATTTTACATGAGCGTTCCTGAACATTCCTGAGAGAAAAGATATAATGAGCTAAGCAAGTGTGCACCCAGAAACAGGCTAGTGGGCTGTAAGTGCTAAAGTGCCATTTATTTGTGGTGAGCTTTGAACGACGGACAGGGTTAATTGTAGCTGATGAGGAAAGATGCTGTCATAAAGCTTTCTGCCACTTTATATTGGCTTATAGTCAAGTTGAGACAAGATGTCACCAGAAAGCTGCAAATAAAAGGATGAATGCCAAGCTTTCTCACACAGGTAGGTGAGTTGATTTAAAGAGAAGAGCGAGTCTTTCTTTCTCAGAACACTCCTCTGTTTCATGTATATGTTAAAAAAATATATTCCGGAAGTTAACCCATGATCCTCTGGCAAATCATTACCAGTGTTTGCTTGATCCTTACCTCTTGGGTTGCTTCAGTAATGCCCACTATAAAGGCAGGTGTCGTGGAGCAGCCGCATTTAAAGCCATGGGCACCACGGCTTGAGGTTATATTCAGCTAGCAGGATACGTTCCTGTAATTGAGTGTCTCTGATTGACATTTGGGCCTGTGTGATCAGGGACCTCAGCGGATTCAGTCGAACCTCTTTGCAATCTCCCCTATTAGTTATGCCTGGAGGAGACATATAGCAAGGCAGCCCAATCCAAGAGATTTCGGCTGGAAGTGAAGCGCCAAGAAGAGTCTTTTTGCCTGTACTAAATAGAAGATTATTGATCCCTGTCGCATTTGTTTTTTGTTCAGATCAGCCACGATCTTCTTGAATAGTGGAGCAGGTTCGAGGGGCCAGATGGCCGACTCCAGCGCCTAGCACTTATATTCTAATGTACATTCAACAAAGACCATTTAAAGCGTTTCCTACATTAATCGGAGACAATTTATTTAAATTTTTAAATAAAAATAATTTAGACTGCCCAATTCATTTTATCCAATTAAGGGGCAATTTAGCGTGGCCAATCCACCAACCTGCACATCTTTGGGTTGTGGGGGCGAAACCCATACAAACACGGGGAGAATGTGCAAACTCCACACGGACAGTGATCAAACCTGGGACCTCGGCACCGTGAGACAGCATTGCTAACCACTGTGCCACCGTGCTACCCCTTGATCCCTGTTGCATGACAGTGTACAGAGTAGCACTGTTGTGGAGGTGAACTTGATAGCAGCTCTTCAACCCTCCCATTAGCTAGGGAATATGCAAAGAGTGTGGGAAAACTATGTGGAAAGAGAAGTAAAGGAAATAAATCTCACCAAAAAAAAAAATCCCATTATTGGATTATTTCAGACTGTGCTTTAAAATAAATAGGATGGAAAGAAGCCAAACCCCCGGGCGTGGAGGCCTGGATAAACGACATGGCAGGGTTTATAAAATTGGAGCGAATAAAATACGCTCAAGGGTTCACCAGGCGGTGGCAACCGTTCCTCGACTATCTCGCAGAGTGATAAGGGAAAACAGGAAAGACAGCAGCAGCAACCGGGGCGGGGGGCGGGGGGGGGGGGGGGGGGGGGGGGGGGGTGTATTCGGTGTTTGGGGGTTTTCTTTCTCTCCATGTTTGTTGTTTATATTTAATTTTTCAGCATTATTATTTCTTTTTTCTTGTTCTTTTTCTGCACTTGTTGTTAGTTTAATATATTGTTTAAATAACAGTCAATGTACATTTTGTTACAAAATTGTAAAAATGGAAAATTCTTTTTGATCAAAAATCTTCAATAAAATATATTTTAAAAAAAATAAATAAATAAATAGGATGAAAGGAGTCAACCAAATACTTCAAAAAGAGTCTTTAGCGGGTTTTCCGAGTCTTTGGCGACTGCTGCCATCAGTTCAGCCTCGTACAAATTAATCATCCTCAAACTGACAGCTGGAAAATGTGCCAGCTTCTTGTAATAATTTCCCAGCGCATTGGTTCATTTGTTAAATATGTTGCTGGCATGTACACAAATACTCCTTCTGAGGGAAATCATTCAAATATCTCTGATACACTGGCTGTTCTGATTGAAGCTGTGTTTTGTAGCTGATCCAACTGGATACAGTAACATAGTGGTTATGTTTAAATCCCGCTGTGACTGGGGAGATTTAGCTTCAGTTAAGTGAAATTCGGTAAGTCTGGAATAAAAAGCTGGTATCCCTAACAGGGCGGCACGATAACACAGTGGTTAGCACTGTTGCTTCACAGCTCCAGGGTCCCAGGTTCGATTCCTGGCTTGGGCCACTGTCTGTGCAGAGTCTGCATGTTCTCCCTGTGTCTGCATGGGTTTTCTCCGGGTGCTCCGGTTTCCTCCCATAGTCTAAAGATATGCAGGTTAGGTGGATTGGCCATGCTAAATTGCCCTTAGTGTCCAAAAATGTTAGGTGGAGTTATGGGTTAGGGTGGAGGTGTGGGCTTAAGTAGGGTGCTCTATCCAAGGGCCGTTGCAGACTCGATGGGCCGAATGGCCTCCTTCTGCACTGTAAATTTTATGATTCTATAACAGTAACTATGAAGCTGCTAGATTACTCAACTGGTTCACTAGTGTCCTTTTGGGGAAGAAAGTCTGCTGGTCTTACTTGGTCTGTGGCCCCATACCCATGGCAATGTGGTTGACTTGTAGTTCTCCGAAATGGCCTAGCGAGCCATGCAGTTGTATCAAAACCACCATGATGGACTGAAGTGATTCAAGATACTTTCTCAAGGTCGATTAGTGATGGACAAATACATTCTGGCCTTGCCATCGATGCCCAGGTCCTGCGAATGAATTAAAAAATCTAGTGCAGGATAAAGCAGGTGTCAGTGCCTAATCTAACACTGAGGTGAAAGTAGTCTCACTCATTTTCACTTCAGGTTTTCAGGTTGGACAATGACTTTGTATTTATGCTGCGTTTGCAGTATAACCGCAGCGTTGTTGTGAGACAGAATAACTTTGTACTGATGCTATAGTGTGAATGCCTCCTTGTGTGGAGAGTAGAGAGCTCTACAGGCATACAATGTGATCCACTCTCTTGCCTCACTATTGTACCTGCTTGGTGCAAGGGCTATACAGTATAGAAGAGATTGTTCATTGTGCAGGTTTTTGTTCTAGGAGAAGTAGTTATCTTTTCCGACTTTTGACAGGTAGATCACACATTCTTCACCGATGCCTCTCCATTGTCATCCAGTGGAGTGGTCTGCACTCGGCTTATTCCATTCTTCTTTATCAATTGTAGCCATTGTATCGCTTGTAATGGCTTTGCTTCCTGTTCTTGTACAGTTATCTTTGGTGTCCCCCTAGGATCTACCAGTCCAAAAATGTGCAGATTAGGTGGATTGGCCATGCTAAAATTGATCCTTAGTGTCCAAAGACGTGTGGGTGGGTGGGGCTGCGGGGAACGGGCGGGCGTGAGGGTCTGAGTGGGGTGCTCTTCCAGAGGGTTGGTGCAGATTTGATGGGTTGAATGGCCTCTTTCTGCACTAGGGATTCTATCCCTGGCTCCCTCCTATTTCCCATCTACATGCTGCACCTTGATGACATCATCTGAAAGCACAGCATTACTTTTCGCATGTACGTTGACAGCACCCAGCTCTACCTCATCACTTCCCTCGATTCCTTCACTGTTGCTGGATTTTCAAATTTTGCTTATCCCGGAGTGATTGAATAAATATTTACTTGACTCTGAGATGAGCTTCTGACCACCTATTAGTGTCATCACTAAGACCACCTATTTCCACCTTCTTAACATCTGACTTTGTCCCTGTCTCAACTCATCTGCTGTTAAAACCCTCATTCATGACGTTGTCACCTCCAGACTTTACTACCCTAATGCATTCCTGGCAGGCCCACCACATTCTACCCTCCATAAACGTGAGGTCATCCAAAACTCTGCCTATGTCCTTTTATTTATCTGTTGCCTCTGTGCTCACTGACATTGGCTCCTGGTCTAACACTGAAGTGAAGGGAGTCTCACTCATTTTCATTTTAGCTTGTCAGATTGACTTCAGATGTATCCTCCGTTTGCCGGATAACTGCAGTGCTGCTGTGAGACAACTTTGTACTGATGCCTGTACAACTGTGTGACTGCTTCTATTTTTAACATTCCCATCCTTGTTTTCATCCCTGCATAGTCTCTCCTCTCCCTATCTCTGTAAATGTCTGCAGCCCCATAACCCTCTGAGCTGTCAGCACTCATCTAATTCTGGCTTTTGTGCATCCCTGATTTTAATCACTCCACAATTGATGGCCGTGCCTTCAGTTGCCTCGACCTTAAGTTCTGGCATTTCCTCCCTACACCGTCTCCGACCCGCTACCTCTCTTTCCTTCTTTAAGACCCTCCTTAAAACCTACCTCTTTGACCAAGCTTTTGGCCTTCTGCTCTAATATCACCTGTGTCAATATTTGTTTGTAATGCTTATGTGAAGCACTTTGGATCATTTTATGATGTGAAAGGTGCTTATTGACCTTGTCTGTGTTACAATGCCAGTCGTGTGACTGTTAAGTTACTAATTTAATTGCATAAAAAGTTGGTCATTCTAAGAAAATGGCTCAACATATATTAACTGTTAGATGGAGTAATCTGGATGTTTATGGATAATAGAACTGTAAATTAAAGAATTGATATTTGCTTGAAGGATTAACTATCCCTTTTTTGTGCTCCACTAGGAGTCACTGCTTTACTGAACTTAAAGCTGCTCTTTACTCGGTTTAGCTTTTAACAAACTGAATGTTCTTACTCTTGCTTTTCTTTCTCTCCAAAGTCTTTAGCCAACATTGATGAAGTTGTAAACAAGATTAGACTAAAGATCAGGTGAGTGAAATAAATTATTAACTCTTTATTGTTAGTAAGGATTCCACAATGTCTCATTTAAATGTACATACAAGCGAAGATTGTCCTTTCTATCACCTGTGTCTTTGTGAGGTATTTGACAAGAGTAGATTTTGATTTACATTACCTGATGCCCTTGTGCACCATGGCCCCGGCTCCTCACCGCACCACCAACCCCTCATCATCACCCTACCATTGCTGGCTGTGTCTTACTCTCACATGCTGAAGTTCTACGCCAACTCCTGCCTCTTCCTTAAAACCCACCCCTTTGACATCCTCGGCAGCAATATGGAAGGGGGTGGGGAGGATAGACAGTGGTAATATCACTGGATTAAAAAATCCAGAGGCCCAGGCTATTGCTATTGGGGTCCAATCCCACCACAGCAGCTGGTGAAATTTGAATTGAGTTAATAAGTCTGAAGTTATGAAGCTAGACCTAATGATGGTGCTTTGCAACTACGATGACCATTATGACGTAAAAACCCATTGATTCAAGGATTCCTTTTTAGGGAAGGAAATCTGCCAGCCTTACCCAGTCTGGACTACATTTGACTTCTAACCCACAGCAATGTGATTGGCTTGTAAGTGCCCTCTTAAATCCCATGAAAGAATACAGGAAGTGGGACTAATTAGGTAGTTCTTTGAAAGAGCTGACACAGGGATAGTTGGCTGAATAGTCTCCTGTGTTATATGAAGCCAAACCGTCCAACTTAATATTGTTTGACATTGCTGGAAATAAAGAGACATATTGTTGAAGATTTTCATCTATATATAGAAGAAACATATCCATGCAGTGTGTCTTTTTGCAACTA
This sequence comes from Scyliorhinus torazame, assembly GCF_047496885.1. NCBI lineage: Eukaryota > Metazoa > Chordata > Chondrichthyes > Carcharhiniformes > Scyliorhinidae > Scyliorhinus > Scyliorhinus torazame. Next base: position 202,994,937 of record NC_092718.1, read on the forward strand.
AACGAAAGCTTGAGGGCCATTCATTCCCCATAGCAATGCTTTGAGCAATCAGTTGGCCTGCCTGGTTTGAATTTAAACAAAAGCCTGGCAGTTAACTCTTCCCTGGTGCAGCCTCCATGACAACACCTTTATAATTCAGAGTCCACTTGCCAACCAATCAGCACTCTCTTGTCATGCAGTTTGAAGTGTTGTTCGCTTTATAGTTGGTATTCTTGTGAATCAGACCTGATGAATGCAAAACAAAAGACTTGTGAAGGCATGTCTCTTTTTCAGCAGCACTCCAGTTCCGTGCTGTCATTTGATATCTTGAATATATTTCTCTCTCTTCCCAATTCCTGGTTATTTATCGATGAGGTGGAAGGTTGGAGCCCCAGCACTGATTCTTGGGGTCACCATTTGTAGCTTCCCACCAATGCAAAGTACTGCCCTAAAAAATTCCCATTTATCCTGATTCTTTGCCCTTGCTTCACTATCAACTTCCTATCCAGGTGAATAGGTTGCTTCTAATTCTGCATCATAATTTTAATTAACAATTTATTTTGCTCATGGCTCATGAAAATCTGTGAATGCGACATTGGTTTGTTTTCCTTTGTTGAGTTGTTTTCCTTTGTTGAGGAACTCTGCAATTCTCTGAAGGAGCTTTTATTAGGCTTGTTAGTCATGAGTTACCAGAACTATGCTGGCTTTTATCAATCTGTACTTGTACCAGTGCTCACATACTTTCAGTGAGTGATAACATATTTCAGCAACATTTCCACTGTTGTTATCATCTCTACCAACCTCTACTTAGTTTGCCCTTATCGGCTTTTCAACATTAGCACTAATATCGTAGTAAAATAACCAGGGCTTTAAAAAATGGTCACAGAGCTAAAAAGGGGGACTTTAGGAGGGATGACTGGCTGAAGAACTGTGTTTTAAAGAAGGCATCAAAGGAGAGGAGGTAGTGAGACAGGGAAATTTGGGAAGAAAATTCCTGCTGGTGGTATTTGAGCAGCTAAAGCTGTGGCCAATGATGAGATGAAGGGAGGGAGGAAAACACAAAAACCTTTGGGGCTCATAATGGAGATTTTGGGTTGGGAGTCTGTTGATTTGAGGCCATGCAAGAATGTTCAGTCCTGGGGCACTAGGGCCCAATGCAGAGCAGGCGGATGAACAGGAGGCTTGGTGTGGGGTAGATTAAAAAAGCCCATGTCATTTTACAGCCGAACCAGGAAAACATCTAGTATTGGGAATAAGGACAGGAAATGATTATAGCATTAAATATCAAAAGGAGAAATCCCTGCCATCTTTTTGCACAACCGTTTCTGAGTTCCTTAACTTCAACGCCTTGGAGATTATTGTTGACCAGAAATAAACCTGGGCCAGCTAGGGCGATACCATGACTAAAATAAAATGGTAAAGGTTGAGTTCTGTGTTAAGTAGTTCACTTTCTGACCTCTTAAAACCATTCCACCATTTCCAGAGTTAAATGAAGTTTGTTGGAAAATTCACCACTTGATGACTGTAGCCCCCGGTAGCACAGTGGGTAGCACTGTTGCTTCACAGCTCCAGGGTCCCAGGTTCTATTCCCGGCTTGGGTCATTGTCTGTGTGGAGTCTGCACGTTCTCCCTGTGTCTGCGCGGGTTTCCTCCCACAAGTCCAAAAAGACGTGTTTGAGAGGTGAATTGGAGTTTCTGAATTCTCCCTCTGTGTACCTGAACAGGTGCCGGAGTGTGGCGACTAGGGGATTTTCACAGTAACTTCATTACAGTGTTAATGTAAGCCTACATATTATTATTTCTTAGTTACACGCTGGGAGCACTGAAGTCCCCATTGTTGAACCCCGCCAAAAGCTCCATATTCTTGCTACCGATTTCATGCCCATCCCTGGCAGCTGTCTCAGACTGAACCAAATTGTTGGCAACAGCATCTTATTTGATACCGTGCAGAGTTTCCAATCTCGTATCCTCTCCACCCTAAAGACCAACTCCTTCCACCTCTATAACATTGTATGCCTCACCCTATTCCAGGCCATCAACTAAACCTTAATAATTCCTTTATCACCTTCAACACTGTCTTAGCTGAAGGCCGGTCACCACAAACTGCAGTGCTACCAAAACTCTTCTGGTTATTGTTTTCGAGTCCAGCTAACCTTTCTGCGTTTTTTTCTGTTAATTGAATTCCGTTAATTACATGAGTAAATTGAAATTTGAATGGCAGATAAGTGCTTGAATGAAGTGTTGCAGGAGCAGCCCAGTAGGGTGCATCGCTTACACACTTAAAGAATGCTTTTGTTAGCACAGATGGCTGCAGAATAATTCATGGACCGTAGCTGTTTACAGTGTGTATTGTGCAGGGAATTATAAATGTGCTCAAACAGCTAATGAAATGTGGGTGTGTCAAACATTAATCTTGCCGTTCTTGCGATTACCTTGCAACAATTTGCAAGTGTACAAATAGTTGTTTGGAGGACTTTGCTGTGTTTAAGGCAGGCTGCAGCATGCTTTTATTATTCTATGGGATGTGGGCACCATTGGCAAAGCCAGTATTTGTTTCTCATCCCTGACTGTCCTTGAACTGAGTGGCTTGCTTGGCCATTTCCGAGCGGAGTCACATGCAGGCCAGTGATGGCAGATTTCCTTCCCGAAAGGACCGTGGCGATTCAGATGGATTTTTATGACAAATCAGTGATATTTTGTAGGCGAGCACTGAGGGTGGCTTTCAATTCCACCAGCTGCTGTGGTGGGGTTTGAACCCAATTCTCCAAAACATATAACCTGGGCCTCTGGATTACTTGTCCAGTGACATTGCCGCCACACCACCATGTCCCCACATGAGGTTTACTTTGAAATACTTTGTGTGCTGAACTGTTCAAGGTGTTTGAGAGTCTTCGTAAGGCACTATGTTAATACAGCAATTTATTTTACAAAAAGCCCTGGGCGTCATACAAAAGGTGCAATATCTACAGACAAAGTATCCCATTTCAATATTATCACCTGGGAATATAGGAACAGGGGAGGCAATTTAACCCCATGAGCCTGTTCCACTATTTAATGGCTGGTCTGTGAACTAACTCGATGGCCTTTGCCCATATCCCTAAACCTTTTGTTAACAAAAACCTTATCAGCCTTGGATTTAAAATTAATCTCGCATTGGTTGACATTTACGGAAGGGAAGCTCTGAACTCTTACCACCCTATACGCGTGGACGTGTTTCTGCGGGCAGCACGGTAGCATTGTGAATAGAACAATTGCACGTTTTTCCTGTGTGTGCGTGGATTTCCTGCGGGTGCTCCGGTTTCCTCCCACAGTCCAAAGATGTGCGGGTTAGGTGGATTGGCCATGATAAATTGCCCTTCGTGTCCAAAATTGCCCTTTGTGTCCAAAATTGTCCTTTGTGTTGGGTGGGGTTACTGGGTTATGGGGATAGGGTGGAGGTGTTGACCTTGGGTAAGGTGGTCTTTCCAAGAGCCGGTGCAGACTTGATGGGCCGAATGGCCTCCTTCTGCACTGTAAATTCTATGATAATCTATGATTTTTTTTGTTGTTGTCTTTTTTAATCTTTTTCTTTAATCCCCATCTAGCTTTTTTGCTCCCCCCATATCCCTCCCGTAAGTCAGCTGACACCTGCTGACCCCGGCTTCCTCCGCCATCCCTTTGACCCCCCCCCCGTGTGGGAATCTCCCAATCAATGTACATTCCTTTGTTCCCCTTCCCGCGCGTGGGAAAGACAACCCCGCGCTATGATAATCTAACCTCAACTCTTGTAAGGCTTGACTTTAGTTTTTATGCTATGCCTCCTCACAGACTCGCCGGGGCACCGCGCGACTCCCGCCACGCCGCCCCGGCACCCGCACACGATTCTCCCCCCCCCCCCCCCAAACCGGCGTGGTGAGAATCACGGCTGGCCACTGGGAGAATCGCCACTCGCCGTTTGTAACGGGTGAGTGGTGATTCTCCGGCCCGGATGGGCCGAGCGGCCTGCCCAACACGACAGGTTCCCACCGTCACCGTCCACACCTTGTCGCTGCCGGCGGAAACAGCGCGGGAACGCTGGCGGGGGTGGGGATTCCTGCACCGGTGGGGGATGGGGGCGGGGGTTTAGGGGCCTCAAAAAGGGTCTGGCCCGCAATCGCGCCCACCGATCAGCGGGCCGGCCTCTCTGAAGGAGGACCTCCTGTCCTACGCCGCCCTGCAAGATCCGTCCGACATCATCTTGCAGGGCAGCCACGGGGAGGACGGCAACCGTGCATGTGCGGGTGACGTCATTTACGCGGCGCCGCTTTTATGCGGCGCCAAGGCCCAGCTGCTCCTAGACCCCCGGGGGTGGGAGAATAGGGGGCTGAAACACTCCGGTTTTCACTCCGGCGTAGGGACGTAGTCTCCCGATGGGAGAATTGCGCCCCTGGTGTTTTTCTGGTGAATCTACGCTGCATTTCTTCCAAGGCCAATATATTCTTCCTGCGATTTTGTGCCCAGAACTACTCATAATCCTCCAGGGTTGATCTAACCAGAGCTTTGCATGGTTGTAGCATAACTTCCAACCACTTGTATTCTAGTCCTCTAGCTACAAGACCAGCATTCTAATTGCCTTTCTGATTATTTCCTGTACCTGTCCATTTTTCTGATCTATTTATCTGGATCTCCAGTGGTTTCAACTTTTCACCAATTAGAAAGAACTCTGTTCTATCCCATTAGGCACAAAGTGGATGACCTCATATTTGGCTACATTAACATATATTTGTCACTGTTTTGAGCTTTCATTTAATCTATCAATGTTTATTGGTAATTTTATGCAGGTGTCCACACTGCTTATGATGCCACCTCTTTTCATGATATCATCAAACTTTAATTTGTGGCTTTCTATTGCAACACAGATCCTTGTGATATACCACTCACCCTACCAATTAGAGTATCTGCCTATTGTGGGCAACATGGTAGCACAGTGGATAGCACTGTTGCTTCCAGCTCCAGGGTCCCAGGTTCGATTCCCGGCTTGGTTCATTGTGTGGAGTCTGCATGTTCTCTGTGTCTGCGTGGATTTCCTCCGGGTGCTCCGGTTTCCTCCCACGGGTCCCGAAAGACGCGCTGTTAGGTGATTTGGACATTAGGGACTTTTCACAGTAACTTCATTGCAGTGTAAATGTAAGCCTACTTGGGACAATAAAGATTATTATTATTATTATCTCTACTTTCTGTCTCCTGTTCCTCAGCAAATGTCCCAGCCAGGTCAATAATTTGCTGTCAATTCCATGAACTTCAATTTTAGTCTCTCATGAGGAACTTTTATCAAATGCTTTCCTGAAATTCATATGAATAACATCCATAGATATTCTCCTGTCCAATACTTTAGTCACCCCCTGTTGCTAACTTTTGGTTGGTTCAATTGGCTCTGTTTTATAACCTTTGCTCTAGAGTCGCCAGGTATCTTTATGATACCGCCACGAGGTTCAAGTTCAAGTAATGATCAATAACTCAACACACCAATTAGTAAGATTCAAATCAAAACACATTTATTATACACAGTAAATCACTACTCATGCATAAACTCTACTTTCTAGGCTATTTCTATCACTAACAGGCCTATACTTAGCTTCGGACTGGCCCACCAAGTCAGGGGAACAAATGGCCTTTCGTTCGGGTTCTGAGTCTGCGGGATTCAAAAGCTGGTTTGGACTGGTAGCTAGCAGCGTCTATCTCGTAGCGAGCGTTGACTTGAGACTTACTTGCTTGGAGGCAACAAGACAGGTCACTGTCAAGGGTTGGTTCAAGTTGCTGAGTGACCCTGCCAAAGAAGGACAATTTGAACTTGGGGGCTTTACTTTATAGTCCCCAGGGGCTTCCCGCCCTTCGGGGCGGACCCCGTACCTGGTTCCAAGTGATTGGACTACTTTCCGATCACTTGGATCGATTTCTCCAATGCTGGAGTGGTTCCCTGATCGCTAGGCGGTCCCTAAATGTTCATTGGTCTTCCTTTGTCTTGGCTCCTGCTGGCGCCGAGGAGTCTGGCTTGGCTTTATTTACCTTAACTGTTGCCATTGTGCCTGGGAATCGCACATTACTATGTAGATGACTGCTGCATTACTGTGCAGATGGCTGCTGGTTTCAGTGCTGTCTGGTTCCTTACAGGTTTCAATACACATGATTTCTGTATTTGCTAGTCTTTGCCTGTGTTGGCTGAATTTCCCTTCAGCCTTTGCGGTTCTCCATTTTAAGTCTGGAAGTGGCCAACTCAGGTAGCTACACCCCCACCCCCCCCACCTTTCATAAATAGTGGAGTGACATATGTGATTCTCCAGTCGAAAGGAACAATTCCTGAATTGAAGGAGCTTTGGAAGATTACGGACAGGGCATTGCCAATGTTTTCACCTACCTCCTTTAATACTCTGGAATGGAAGCCATCTGATCCTGGGAGGTTACCACTCCTTTGTACCATTATTGTCTTCTTTACTGTTAATTTACGCATTCAAAGCCAAACCTAGTTATTAAATTACAATTGATATGACCCTTCTAAAGACAAATTTCAGGATATATAATACATTTTTGACAGTTTACATTCCAAGGTTCTACTTTTTATATGAATTTGCATCATTTTCCACGATCATTCAGTAGTATGGTAGTCTCTTTATGTTTGTTTAGTGGTCTTTTCTAGAACTGCGAACAGTTGTCGGGCAGCATGGTCGGCACGGGCTTGGAGGGCCGAAGGGCCTGTTCCTGTGCTGTACATTTCTTTGTTCTTTGTTCTTTGTTAGTTGTATGATGCTGCCAGATTAAGGCAAAAAAAAGTATTTTAATTTCAGTAATAAAGAAATGATATTCAAAATTTGAGCTTTACTGTAATTCCTGTTGAAAAAAGAAAAATCTTAATTCTATCGCTTGAAAATCATTAAGGAATTCAACAAGGATTTTGTGGAATTATGATTGTAATTTTTCACTTGAATTGCATGTAATGTGGATTTAACCCTACCAGTTGAAGCATTTTCTGTATAAAGGTGACTTGCATTTAACACCCTCTTTTTAAAAGTGAGCTTTTTCAGTGTGAACACCTGGTGTCTGTTATATTTTGAAAATCAACTCAAGATTTGTTTTTTGTAAAAATCACAACTGCTGTTTCTAGCCCATTTAGTCTGTGTTGCGTGTGGAAATTCTGGCAGTCCAACAAACAGCTGAAGAAAAATCTGATTCAGCCACAACTTGAAGCCATCACAAGAATATTAACTTGGTGGAGAAATGGTGGACGTGTTTGTGTCTCCTTAATTAGGCACTGCAAACAGATCAAAGCGACTCAAGAATAACAAATCCGTTTGTGGAGCATATAATGTCTTGGTTACTTTGGTTTGCCAAAGAAGATTTGCAAGGCGTAGGCTTCAGAAAGTGAATTAGTGCAGATTGGAATTCTGTTTGTGCTCGGGTCTTGCAGACATTTATCAGTCAGCATTGCTTGTGTTGGCATTGCCTCAGTGCTCAAGAGGTGCTGACAGATTTACTTTCCATTTTACAAAGGATCTGCGCCTGCCTTTTGAAAGCAGTAGCTAGATAATTTCTTGTGTATGAAAGCTCTAAACGGAGGCACTTTCCTATTCTTTTAAGTTTCTAATGCAGGGAAGTAATTTGACAACTTTCCATCAGAAGACTTTTTAACAAAAGGCATAAGGACGAAAGAGTAACCACAGCTAAACAATCATTTTTTTGTGTAAGAGAGATGCAGCGTCTCTGGTATTTGCAATGTGGGTGTCTAAAGCAGCCAAAATACACAAATTGCATTGAAAAATAAATGCCTGGCTGCGAATGAATCATTTGGATCAGGGTACTTCCTATCCCTTTCAATTCACCTGATCATAGAGACTCAGTTACAATCTCCTGCAACTTAATTAAAAAAAAGTCTTAGGCAAAATGCAACTCTCCTCGCAATTGTTGATCACTTATCTGAAGAGCGCCTTCCTGCTTGTACTTTTCCAAAATCTAAAATTATGTTGCCTAGTTACTGTCTGCAATCCTCTTCCCTGGCAACAGTCTGAGGTTAATCTAGTTTGATGTCACATTTGACCCTGAAATGAGCTTCTAACCTCACAGTTGCACCTTTTATTAAGACTGCCAATTTCCACATCCATTACCTGGCCCCTGCCTCAGCTCACCTGCTGCTGAAACATATTTTGTTACCTCTGGACATGACCATTCCAAAGCGCTGTTGGCTGCCCTCCCACATTCTACTCTTTGTAAACTAGGAGAGATCATCCAAATTTCTGCTGCCTATGTCTCCACTCGCACAAGGTTCAGTTCTCCTATCACCCCGAGGCACCCGTCAAGCAGCATCTTGATTTTAAAATTCTCATCCTTATTTTCAGGACCTTCCATGGTCTCGCTCCTCCATATCTCTGGAATCTTCTCCAGCCTCACAACCCTCCCAAGATAACTGTGCTCCTCTAATTCTGACCTCTCGAGTATCCCCACTTTTATTTGCTCCACCATTATTGGCTGCACCTTCAACTGCATGGGCATAAAACTGTGGAATACCCTTGACCCAAGACCGCAAGAAACTTCAGAGAGTCGTGAACACAGCCCAGTTCATCACACGAACCTGCCTCCCATCCATTGACTCCATCTACACCTCCTGCTGCCAGGGGAAAGCGGGCAGCATAATCAAAGACCCCTGCCACCCGGCTTACTCACTCTTCCAACTTCTTCCATCGGGCAGGGGATACGGTCTGAGAACACGCACGAACAGACTCAAAAACAGCTTCTTCCGCGCTGTTACCAGACTCCTAAACGACCCTCTTATGGACTGACCTCATTAGCACTACACCCCTGTATGCTTCACCCGATGCCGGTGTTTATGTAGTTACATTGTGTCCCTTGTGTTGCCCTATTATGTATTTTCTTTTATTTCCTTTTCTTTTCATGTACTTAATGATCTGTTGAACTGCTTGCAGAAAAATACTTTTCACTGTACCTCTGCACACGTGATAATAAACAAATCCAGTCCAATCCACCTCTCTTCCTCACATTCCTCTTGTAAGGCATTCCTTTAAACCTACCTCTTTTGTTTTCTGACCTAATATCTCTTTATATGGCTTGTTGTCATATCCTGATTTATAATTCTCCTGTAAAGTCCCTATACACACAAGTCTACGTCGTTAATAAAAATCAAGAAAAGCAGTGGTCCTAAGATGATCCTTGGGGAACTGAACTGTGAACCTTGCTCCAGCCCAAAAGACGACCGTTCACCACTGCTCCCTGCATCTTTTCACTCGGTAAGCATCAAATCCATTCTGCCACTGTCCCATTTATTTCATGGGCTTCAACTTTGCTGACAAGTCTATTATGTGGCACTTTATCAAACGCATTTTGGAAGTCCATACACACATCAGCCCTCTCTGTTGTTATGGTCCCACATAGACCGACAACTGCCTAATCTGCCTGGACTATGCAGCACGATACTTTTCACTGTAACTCAGTACACGTGACAAATCTAAATCAACTGTTAGAAAGATATTTGAATTTTCAGAGACTGACTGGAAGGATCACACAACAAGATTTCAAGCTTTAAGTCTTTTATTGTAATAAACTAAATTGAAAGCAAATGACTGCAGATGCTGGAATTTGAAACAAAAAACGTAAATACTGGCCAATCACAGCAGGTCTGACAGCATCTGTGGAGAGAGAAGGGATCTAATGTTTCGAGTCTGGATGATTCTTTGTCGAAGCTGGAGAGAACTGGAAATGGGGTCAGATTTATATTGTTGGGAGGCGTGGAGTGCTGGGGCTGGATTGGAGGACCAGCGATAGGTGGAGATCTGTTGTGGACAGAAAGACGAAAGGAATGTAATTGGAGGTGATTAAGGCTAAGAAGGGTGCTAATAGTGGCAGAAAAAGAGATTAGGATGGTGAGTAGTGTGTCAAAGGGCAGCTTGGAACAGATGACCCAAGTGGAGTGGGGGGGGAAGGGGCAGCAATGGTGAGGGAAAAACAGATCAATGGAAGAAATGAAAATAAATGGTTGGAAATAAAGATGGGGTGAAGGTGGAGGAGAGAGATCACAGTCTGACGTTGAAGTCCGGAAGGCTGTAACGTGCCTAATCGGAAGATGAGGTGCCGTTCCTCCAGTTTGCGCTGAGCTTCACTGGAACATCGTAGCAGGCCAAGGACGGACATGTGGATGTGAGAGCAGGACGGTAGGTTGAAATTGCAGCGACAGCAAGGTCTGGGTCCTGCTTGCGGACGGACCAGAGGCACTGCCTCACTTGAAAAGAGTGCTTAGGCCCTGGGATGGTGAGCAGGTAGGAGGTAAAGGGGCAGGTGTCACACCGTCTGCGATTGCATGGGAAGAGGGTGAGGTGTTGGGGGTGATGGAGGAGTGAAGAAGGGTATCCCAGAGGGAAACGTTCCTGCAAAATGTGAAAAGCAACATTGCCTAAACTCTGGTTCAGTAGGCAACTTCTATTCTAATCTACAGAAAGGTTTTCCTGTTTAACTTAAATCCCCCTCCACTGTGGTCTTGCAGTCTCTTGTCCTGCCGCTCTCTCTGGGGGAAAATAAAATCGGATGAATCACTTCCTCCACCTTCTAAGTGATAAAGATGACATTCTGCCTAAATTTGAACAAAATAGATTGCCAAGTCTACTGTCCACGATTTCTGCCCACCAACCCATGCCATCTCTGCACCCCAAAATAAACATGTTCCACCTGACCCGAGCTTGAAACATTTTCAGATGGGATTACCAACTTTTGAATCTTAAAGGCATGACATTCTGTCACTTCAGTCTACACAGCCTGTTTTGTTATGTTGTATTTGAGGAAGTGGTTATCCTTGTGAAGAAATTGAAGCGTTTTTGCTCATAGAGGATTGTTTATTGTTCTGGTCACAGTGCATAGGGTTGAAATTAAACAATACTAGTAATTCATCAATGCACATAATAGTCTGATAAATTATAGGCTTTGGTTAATGTGAAATTAGATTCTTCCCTTGGAATAGAAAGGTGATTTAATATGTCTGTTGAATGCTGATTTATTAGTGCCATCATGTCCTGCAGCATCCCTGATAGCTGGATAAATATGGATGTCCCAAAATTCTACAATTTGAGGGTCAGAGTGTGCTAGTGATTACCATGTGCACAAGAGATAAACTTGGAAGCTCATGAATGGCTGATTGCCTAAATGTAGTTACACGAAATACAATTTTTGTTCCAAGATATTTTCAAATGAATTTGCAGCTGTACTTGAGTTGCAAGGCAGCAAGACTGTCTGGAGCTGTCTTTGATACAAGGCTATCCAGGAACCGAGGAATTAGGAGCAGAAGTAGGCAATTCAGCCCTTCGAGACTGCTCCGCCATTCAATCAGATCATGGCTGATCTCTTCCTGGTCTCAAATCCACCTCCTTCCCTACTTGTTCCCCATATCCCTTTATCGCGTTTTAAAAATCCAAGCTTTGTTTTAGAATATAAATACGTAAGGAGTAAGGAACAGGGTTTCAGAGTAGTTTAAATTCTAGGTCATGGAGTGATTGTGTTTATTCTGGCACAAGAAGTTGAGATCTTTTGGCAGCATGTGCTATATCTCGTAAATCCAGATTACAGTGACAAGGGACGGAGTTCCCCTATTCTGGGATTAAGATGCGGGGCGGGAAGGTGGAGTGCTTCCCCTTGTTGAGGCCGGAGGGAAAACATGCCAAATTTTCCGGCCTGACCTCATTAATTATGGAATTGGATGCTTTGTGCCATGTTCTATAGCGTGGTGGGGCAGGCCTGATGGTGCATAGTCCGCCATCCTGTCTGTGCGCCATGTTGAAAACATGTCCAACATCACTGACCCACAACTGAAGAAAGAAGGTGGATCCCCTGAAAATTAAAATATATCTCCAGGAGCATCCTGAGGCCAGAAGATGGACTTTCTTTTCTTTTGAGTACTTTTTAACATTTTTCCAATTAAGGGGCAATTTAGCGTGACCAATTCATCTATCCTGCACATCTTTGGGTTGAGGGGGTGAGGAATGTTCAAACTCCACACGGACAGTGACCGGGGCCAGGATCGAACCCGGGTCCTTGTTGCCGTGAGGCAGCAGTGCTGACCACTGCACCACCGTGCCATCCAAGGAACATTGAGGCTGGAAGATGGACCTCCTCCAGGACACCGAATCTGGAAAGACCTGCAGATGCCCCCCACTTCCCCCCCAACACTCTGCTGTGGTGTTCTGCGGTCCAGAGTTGCTGGTAACCCCCATCCTGAACTCTGGAGGCAGCCCCAGGCATTGTTCATGTGAGACCCGACAACTGCATGCCAATTTGTTCTTAATGTGCTTTGCCGTTGACGGGATGCAAATAGGGTCCACAACAGCCTCCAGTGGCTTTCCTGATCTGCCAAGGAAGGAGATCCCACGGGAAGTTGCCACTGGCATAAAACCGATTTTTCTTTGGACCTCCTACTGAATTCCCACCTGCCATTGAACCGAATTCTGTCCAAGGTTGGCTCATCAATCCCTCCGTCTCACTAAATTCGCTGAGATAATGGTCTTTGGGGAATATTTAGAGTGAAATCCTCAAAACAGCATGACCCAAAATTTGATGGGCATATTTTGCTGAATCAATATTTATTTTATATATTATACATTATTTTATATATTCTATATAAAATAAGCGTTCCTGTTCTCTGACAACTTCCGTGGAATATTTTTGATAGTGGGTTTGTGCAGGGAGCAGGCTATACTAGATCTGGCAATGTGCAATGAGACAGGATTAATTAACAACCTCGTAGTGAAGGTGCCTCGAGGTAGCAGTGATCATAATATGACTGAATTTCCATTAAGTTTGAAGGAGAGAGGAGATGATTTAAGATTAGTGTTTCAAACTTAAATAAGGGCAATTATGAAGTCATGAAGACAGAGTTGGCTAAAGTGAACTGGGAAATGAGGTTGAGGGATAGGCCAGTAGCCATGCTGTGGTGGACATTTAAGATATTTCCGATTACACAAAAGATGCATTCCATTTTGAAAGAAAGACTATAAGGATGGCACACCATCTGTGGCTAACTAAAGGAGTTAAAGATTGTATCAGGTTGAATATTCCGCAGAGTTGAGAGGCAGGTCAGATGATTGAACGGAATGTAAAGAACATCGAAGAATGACTAAACAATAAGGAGAGAGCGCTTAGAGTACGAGAGAAAGTTAGCTAGAAATATAAAAGCAGATAGTAAGAGTTTCTACAGGTATTTAAAAAAAAAAAAAGTTAAATGAGTGTTGGTCCTGTAGAGAGTGGGAATGGAGAACTAATAATAGAAAATAAGGAAATGGTAGATGAATTGAACAGATATTTTGTGTCTGTCTTCTCTGTAGAGGATTCGAATAATATTCCAGAAATAATTATGAATCAGAAGGTGAAAGTGAGGGAGGAACTTAAAACAATTACAATCACCAAGGAAAAGGTACTGAGAAAATGATTAGGCCTAAAAACTGACAAGCCCCCAGGTCCTGATGGACTACATCCTAAAGTCTTGAGAAGTGTCTGCTGAGCTAGTAGATGCATTGGTTTTAATATTCCAAAATTCCCTATATTCTAGAAAGGTCCCATCAGATTGGAAATAGTGACTACTACAGGCCAGTTAGCTTAACAGCTATTGTATAGAAATTGTTGGAATCTATTACTAAGGAGGTTATAGTGGAAGACTTTGGAAATCTCAATGTAATCAGACAGACTCAGCGTAGTTTTCTGACAGGGCAATCATGTTTGACTCATTTATTTGAGTTCTTTGAGGAAATAACTTGGGTAAAGGAGAACATGTGGATGTACTGTACGTAGATTTCCAGAAAGCATTTGACAAAGTGTCTCATCAAATGATACTACAAAGAGCTCAGTATATCGTAGGTAAAATCATGGGCAGAATTTTCCCATAATTTATCAGAGTTCAAGCTTTAACTGAAAATCAGAGTGTCGAATTTTTGGAGAAAGTCTTCTAACACTCTGAGCATAATAAATTTGGGGGCATGGTTTAAGGTGTCACTGGTGGGGAGGGGCCTGGTAGACCACAGGGATCAGGGTGCCCTTTAAAGAGGCTCCCCGATCTGAACTAAAAATAAACTTCCCACAGCAACCCTCAGGGAAATGGAGGAGACCCCCACTCCCCCCAGAGGATCCGCCCTGGCACTTTCCCCAGCACAGGTTGGCACTGCTGGATTGACTCTGCCAAGGCGCAGTGCAAAACTTTGCCGGAGGCAATTCCAGGGCACTGCCTGGGCATGTCCCCCTCCCCCTGGGGGCTATAATCACCTTTGCATTTCCGGGGTGATCCCCTCGACTCATTCACACCTTTATATACCTGTTCTAAACTACGCGTCGGTGACGTATGAATATCAAGTGACGGAGGGGGGGAGATCATGTGGCACATTAACTATATTAAAATTTGTTTAGATGCATGACAATGAGGTTCTCGCCCCTTGGGGCAGGAACTTTGTTATGCCACCACCAAGGGGTGGGGAAAATCGGGAAACGAGATCTCGCTGATGAGAATCTCGCTTCCCGACTTCTGCAAGGTTTTGCGCTCACGCTGCCATTTGCGCTCGTGGCGGACGCGGGCACACAATTGCCCCCTTTAACTTGGTTGGAGGATTGGTTATTGATGAGTGGACTGCCACAGACAGCAGTGCTGGGACCTCAACTATTTACAAATTATATTAATGACTTGGATGAAGGGACCGAATGTATGGTGGCTAGATTTGCCGATGACACAAAGATCTGTAGGAAAGTAAATTGTGAAGAGAACATAGAGTCTGCAAAGGGAGGGACATAGATAGGTTAAGTGAGTGGGCACAAATTTGGCAGATGGAGTATAATGTGGGAAAATGTGAAATTGTGCACTTTGGTAGGAAGAATATGAAAGCAGCATTTTTAAGTGGAGCGCGATTGCAGAACTCTGAGGTGCAGAGGGATCAGGGTGTCCTGGTACATGAATCAAGAGAAGTTAATATGGAGGTACAGCAAGTGATGAGGAAGACAAATGGCATGTTATTGTTTATTGCAATGGGAATGGTATATATTAGGCACTAGTTAGACACACCTGGAAAACTGAGCAGTTTTGGTCCCCTTATCTAAGGAAAGATATACTGGCATTGGCAGCAGTCCAGAGAAGGTTCACTAGCATGATCCTGGTCTGGAGGGATTTTCATATGAGGAGAAGTTAAGTAAATTGGGCCTGTACTCATTGGAGTTTGGTCAAATGAGAGGTGACCTTATTGAGACATATAGGATATTCAGAGGGCTTGATAGCGTAGATGCTGAGAGGATATTTCTTTTGGGAGAGTCTGGGACCAGAGAGCATAATCTCAGTAAGTTGTTGCACATTTAAGACAGAGATGAGGGGGTGGGATTTAGCGATCACCCCACTGTGTGTTCTCCGGCGGTGGAGGCGGCCCACCAGCGGGATCTACCGACCCCACTGTCGCCAATGGAATTTCCCGGTGACAGTACCCCTCATTGCCAGGAAACCCGTGCGCCGGCATGGGACCGGAATTTCCCCGTGGTCTCAACAGCCGGTAAATCCAGCCCGAGGAGAAATTTCTTCTCTCGGAGAGTAGTGAATCTGTGGAATTCTTTACTGCCGAGATCTGTAGAGGTTGGGTCGTTAAATATGTTCAAAGCTGAGATGGACAGATTTTCAATCAGTAAGGGAATCGAAGGTCATGGGGATAAGTTGGGAAAGTGGAGTTGAGTTTTGTATCAGATCAGTCAAGGGCAGCAAGCTGGTGCAGTGGTTGGCACTGCTGCCTCAGGGCACCGAGGACCCGAGTTCGATCCCGGCCCGGCCCAGGTCACTGTCTGTGTGGAGTTTGCTCATTTTCCCAGTGTCTGCGTGGGTCTCGCCCCATAACCCAAAAAGATTTGCAGGGTAGGTGAATCGCTCACGCTAAATTGCTCCTTAATTGAGAAAAAAAGAATTGGGCACTCTAAATTTATAAAAAAAAGATCAGCCCATGATCTCATTGTATGGCGGAGCAGACATGATAAGGTAAATGGCCTACTTCTGCTTCTGCATCGTACAGTCTAACAAAAGTAGAGTAGTTTTGCTACAGTTGTACAGGGCATTGGCGAGAGTACATCTAGAGTACGGTGTACAGTTTTGGTCCCATTCTTTAAGAAAGGATATAGGTGTGTTTGAAGCAGTTCAGAGAAGGTTCACTTGACTGATGCATTGGATGCGGGGGGTTATCTTATGAGGAAAGGCTGGGACTGTAGATTGGATTGGATTTGTTTATTGTCACGTGTACCGAGGTACAGTGAAAAGTATTTTTCTGCGAGCAGCTCAACAGATCATTAAGTACATGAGAAGAAAAGGGAATAAAAGAAAACACAACATATCCAATGTAACTACATAAGCACTGGCATCAGATGAAGCATACAGGGTGTACTGTTAATGTTAATTCCATTGGAATTTAGAGGTGATTTTAATGAAGCGTATAAGGGCCTGAGGGGATTTGACAGGCTGGATACTGGAAGGTTGTTTCCCCTTGTGGGAGAGACTGGAACTAAGGGGCACAGTTTAAAAAATAAGGATCTCCCATTTAAGACAGAGATTAAAAGACATTTTTTTCCCGGAGGATCGTAAATCTTAGAACTCTCTTCCCCAGAGAGCGGCGGAGGCAGGGTCAATGAATATTTTTATGGGCGAGGTATATGGATTCTTTTAAAAAAAAAAAAAAAAAAAATTTTTATTCAAATTTTCACAAAATATCAACAACAAAAAAAGAACAACCCCCCCCCCCCCCCCCCCCGTACATAAATAATAAATTAACAGCCATCGTCAACATGAAAGCAAATATACACGCCCACTCAAGCACGGGCAGCACGGTAGCACAAGTGATTAGCACTGTGGCTTCACAGCGCCAGGGTCCCAGGTTCGATTCCCCGCTGGGTCACTGTCTGTGCGGAGTTTGCACGTTCTCCCCGTGTCCGCGTGGGTTTCCTCCGGGTGCTCCGGTTTCCTCCCACAGTCCAAAGACGTGCAGGTTAGGTGGATTGGCCTTGCTAAAATTACCCGTAGTGTCCATAAAGGTTGGGAGGGGTTATTGGGTTGCGGGGATAAGGTGGAAGTGAGGGATTAATGTGGGTCGGTGCAGACTCGATGGGCCGAATGGCCTCCTTCTGCACTGTATGTTCTATGTAATCTATGTAAAACCGACCGACCCCCCCCCCCCCCCCCCCTGCTGCTGACCATCTTCTAACACTCTGCCAGGAAGTCTAGGAACGCTTGCCACCGCCTGAAGAACCCTTGCATCGATCCCCTTAAGGCAAATTTCACCCTGCCCTCGCACCCAAAGAACCGGCTTATCCTTGCCCCGGTCATGTAAGCCATATGCAGCACCTTAAATTGTATGAAGCTGAGCCTCGCACAAGAGGAGGAAGAGTTCACTCTCCCCAGGGCATCCGCCTACGTCCCCTCGTCAATCTCCTCACCCAACTCCTCCACCCACTTACCTTTTGGCTCCTCCACCGAGGCCTCTTCCTCCACCTGCATTACCTCATACATTGCCGAGATCCTCCCCTCTCCAACCCACACCCCCGACAGCACCCTGTCCTGGACCCTGCGTGGCGGCAACAGTGGGAACTCCACCACCTGCCGCCGAACAAACGCCCTTACTTGCATATATCTGAAGATGTTCCCCGGGGGGAGCCCGAACTTCTCCTCCAGCTCACCCAGGCTCACGAACTTCCCGTCCACAAACAGGTTCCCCATCCTTTAATACCTGCCCTGTGCTCAGGAACCCTCTGTCCATCCTCCCCGGGACAAACCGGTGGTTCCCCTGTATCGGGGACCACACCGAGGCCCCCACCTCCCCCACTGCCCCCAAATTTTGAGGGTTGCCGCCACCACCGGGCTCGTGGTATACCTCGTTGGAGGATGCGGCAGCGGCACCGTCACCAGCGCATCCAGGCTCGTGCCCACAAAGGACGCCATCTCCAGTCTCTTCCATGCCGCCCCCTCCCCCTCCATCACCCACTTACGCATCATCGCCACGTTGGTGGCCCAATAGTACCCACAGAGGTTAGGCAGCGCCAACCCCCCCCCCCCCTCCCTATCCCTGCACTGCTCCAGGAATCCAGGAACACCCTTCTCACTCTCGGGGTCTTCTGCGCCCACCACACAAACCCCATAATGCTCCTATTAACCCGCCTGAAGAAAGCCTTGGGGATCAGAATGGGGAGGCACTGGAACAGGAACAAAATTCTCGGGAGCACCGTTATTTTAACTGACTGCACCCTACCCGCCAAGGAGAGTGGCAGCACGTCCCACCTCTTAAGCTCCTCCTCCATTTGCTCCACCAGTCTCGTGAAGTTAAACTTATGCAGGGCCCCCCAACTCCTAGCCATCTGGACCCCAAGATACCTGAAACTCCTCTCTGCTCTTTTTAGTGTCCTCGCAAACCTCCATGGGTCCACCCCTCCCATCTGGTCCATGAACCCCCACAGCACCTTGGCCGCTGCCGGCCTCCTACCCATCCTCGACCTAGAGCGATCTAGTGCTGGGCCCAGCACCGTATTGAAATCCCCCCCAATTATCAGGCCCCCTGTCTCCAGGTCCGGAATCCGGCCCAACATACGCTGCATGAAGCCCGCATCGTCCCAATTCGGGGCGTAGACATTGACCAACACCACCCGCTCCCCCTGCAGCCTGCCACTTACTATCACATACCTATCGCCATTGTCTGCCACGATGCTCAACGCCTCAAACGACACTCTCTTCCCCACCAAGATCGCTACCCCCTGATTACTTGCATCCAACCCTGAATGAAACACCTGGCCTATCCACCCCTTTCTCAACCTTACCTGATCCGCCACCCTCCGGTGCGTCTCCTGATGCATGGCCACATCTGCCTTCAGCCCCTTCAAGTGCGCGAACACCCGGGCCCGTTTGACCGGCCCGTTCAGTCCCCTTACGTTCCAGGTTATCAGCCGGATCAGGGGGCTACCCGCCCCCCTCCCCCGCCGACTAGCCATATCCCCTCCTAGGCCAGCCACGTGGAGGTAGACAGATTCTTGTCTAACAAGGGGAGTCAAAGGTTATCGAGGGTAGGTGGATTGTGGCGCTGAGCCCACAATCGGATCAGTCAAAATCCTATCAAATAGAGAAGCAGGCTCAAGCTGCCGAAAGGCCTTCTCCTAATTTGTGTGTTCGTATTTTCATGATCCACCTTGATTTCAGTGCCTTTGATTTGCATTTCTGGACATTGCAATCAGAGCTCCCTTAGTGCTCCTTTTTAGCTAGTGAAGTGCTTGATGTGTTGAAAATAATTCCTGTGGCTGCCTTCCTTTGACTACTGGTGTGTTGGCAATGCTGTTGCACCCTTTTATATCTCACTGAAAATGCTGATCTTTGGTATATCTGAGGAAAATGAAAGACCCAGCCAACACATACAGATCTCTAGATTGTTGATGGGTTTTGCACGTGCTGTTATCTTATGTTATTTTTTTATTATTGTAACTGCGCTTGAATGAAATATGTGTCTCCCCTGTCTCTTCACATGAACTAAACCATTAGTCAGCACCATTTGCTTCTGCACACCTGTGGTTGAATCTTTTTTAAAATATTCGTTCAGGGGATCTGGGTGTCGCTGGCTGGGCCAGCATGTATTGCGCATCCCTAATGGCCCTTGGATTGCTCGGCCATTCCAGAGGACAGTTAAGAGTCAACCGCATTGCTGTGGGTCTGGAGTCACATGTAGGCCAGACCAGGTAAGGATGGCAGATTTTCTTTCCCAAAGGACATTAGTGAACCAGATGGGTTTTTACAACAATCGACAATGGTTTTATGGTCATCATTAGAGTTTTAATTCCAGATTTTTATTGAATTCAAATGTCACCATCTGCCATGGTGGGATTCGAACCCAGTTTCCAGACCATTACCCTGGATCTGTGGATTACTAGTCCAGTGACAATACCACTATGCCACCACTTCCCCAAACTGTGCACGTATTAATATACATACATTTTGGAAACTGTTAAAGGTCTGAACTATGATTTACACTTGTGACCCTTATTGGCCTATTGGATATTCATTGCTATTTGTGAAATTGGTCCAATTGCAATTTTTGCCATAACGTACGGACCTTGCACCTTTTTCTGACTTGACCATTCTAAAAGGTTAGCCAAATGGATATTTTTGTGCAGAAAACAATTCTAATTCCTCCTCCGGCTGCACGTACATTAAGAGCCGAACCTGCTTTAATCTTATGGCCGTGCTTCTGCCAAATGCACAACTATGTACTTGGAAGTGGCAGATCCTAGATTTAAATTCTCTCCTGTACAGCTGAGCTCAGGAGTCAGCTGAGTGGATTGGCCATGCTGAATTGCCCCTTACTGTGTCCAGAAATGTGCAGGGCAGGTTACAGTAGGTGTTTCTGTGCAGCTGAGATTAGCTGGGCACTTTTGAGTTTTGGTTGTAAGATTTAGGAGATATGTAATTTATCAGTATTCTAGTTGGGGCTGATGTGCCTTTTATTCCTGCCACCCTTACTCCCTCCGACCACCCCGTTCCAATGCACTACATGTAGAATTCCAAAGTATCCTAGAAAACAGATTTGGATATCTCTACAGCAAGAATCAGAGGAACCTGGCCAAATGAGTCAGAGGAAGTGGATACTAGTTTCTGGTGTCAGTGATACAAAAGGTTCAAACTTTCAGAAATTACCTTCAGCGTTAGTGCTATCATTATCAAATGAGGCTTCCCCGAGCCAAAGACTTGTCCAATAACCACCTGTTTTTGATTTTGCATTTAGTCCAGAATACATTTTTAAAGTTAATTCTGGTTCTCACTTTCTCTCATTTGTGAAACTTCTTTTTGGATCAATCTTCACATTTTTGCTCTTGGAATTTTACCCTGATTTCATAAACTTGGATCGTTAAAAGTTTGTTTTGGAGGTCCGGAAACTTATAGCCATCTACATAAGTTCATGTGAAAACAGTAGCATATTGAACTGTAATCATCACTAATTTGTTTGAATTGTGAGGAATTTAAGCGCAAAACACATGATTTAAAAATAAAGTCCTGTAGGATTATGTTGCTTCTTGCGATCAAACCACCATAAATTCTATTGCTTTATCTTTTAGCTTCACAAGAGAGCATACAGCCTTTGCTATCCTGTTTCCACCTACGCACCCAGTTGACTGTACACTATTGCATTCCACCACTGCAAGAAATCTTTAGGATACCAGTGCTTCCTTCTTTCAATACTCTTCTGACATAAATCATTTAGAAATAGCACCAAACTATATGTCTAAATGTTATGTTTGGGGGGAGTGTGTTACGAGAGAGTTTTTTGACCTCTTGGTCCAATCTGTCTTACTACTGGCGGGATACAAGCCCCTTCCTGCTGGCTGCATGGATCTTGCATTGTAGTGAGTTTGGCCCATTTCAGCCAAGATCCCAACACCGTTTTCCATTGCCCATAATTTAGCACCAGTTGGAAGCCTTAACTCAAGTGAGGCTACAAGATGGCTGGAATGGGAAAATGAAATGCTGCAAATCGGCCAGCTGTTCTGAAATTGAAGGTTAAAAATGTTATTGAAGCAGGCGGAAGGGGAACTTAAATATCGTGCTGCACCTGACCTCTGACTGATTAATGGTGACACTAGGTGCTAAAGTAAGAAAGGATTCCATTCCCAGCACTGTTATCACTCATAATTCCTGTGTGTGTGTGTGTGTGTGTGTGTGGTGTGTGTGGTGTGTGTGGTGTGTGTGGTGTGTGTGGTGTGTGTGGTGTGTGTGGTGTGTGTGGTGTGTGTGTGTGTGTCAGTGTGTGTGTGTGTCAGTGTGTGTGTGTGTCAGTGTGTGTGTGTGTCAGTGTGTGTGTGTGTCAGTGTGTGTGTGTGTCAGTGTGTGTGTGTGTCAGTGTGTGTGTGTGTCAGTGTGTGTGTGTGTCAGTGTGTGTGTGTGTCAGTGTGTGTGTGTGTCAGTGTCATGGTGGCGCAGTGGTTAGCACTGGGACTGGGGTGCTGAGGACCCGGGTTCAAATCCCGGCCCTGGGTAACTGTCCGTGTGGAGTTTGCACATTCTCCCCGTAACTGCGTGAGTTTCACCCCCACAACCTAAAAGATGTGCAGGTTAGGTGGATTGGCCACGCTAAATTGCCCCTGAATTGGAAAAAGAAATAATTGGGTACTTTAAATTTTTTTTTTTAAAAAGTGTGTATTACTTTAACTGTTTTGAAAGTGTTTTCTCATAAGTCCCTTCTTCATGATGAGCAATCTTAATCGGATTGAAATAAAAAGTTAAACAGTTCTTGCAATAAATTTTTGTTAACCACTGATTTAAAAAAAGTTTTTTTTTTAAAATTTAGCGTACCCAATTCATATTTTCCAATTAAGGGGCAATTCTTTAGTGTGGCCCATGCACCTACCCTGCACACCTTGGTTGTGGCGGTGAAACCCACGCAAACACGGGGAGAATGTGCAAACTCCACACGGACAGTGACCCAGGGCCGGGATCGAACCTGGGACCTCGGCGCCGTGAGGCAGCGGTGCTAACCACCGTGCTGCCCCCACTGAAGAAATATTTGCAGTTATTTTAGTGTGAACGCCATTGAATTGGGCTCAACCCTTAAACAAGGTAATGTAACCTCAATATTGTGCCTTTCACGACCTCAATATGCACTTTGCAGCCAATCAAGTGTTGAGTTAAGGCTGACACCAAAGAATTCTTGAAGCTGTCGCAGTTGAATATTTATATATAATTATTGATGTACTGCTTTCTTGCAGGTTACAATCAGTTAAGAGTTCATCTAGATTTGTGAATGCAGTGGTCACTGTCTCGTGTCCTGTTATAAAAAAAAAATATTTTTATTCTCCTCCTTTCTCACATTTTCTCCCAAATTTGCACCCACCAACAATAAACAGTTAGCAGTAACGAATATAAGTCAATCCCCATATCAACAACAACAATCCCATCCTCCCATCAACCCCCAAACAACTGCCCGCATGTTCATACAAACAAATAACAAAAGGGAATCAGGAATCGCCCATAGTCACCATGAACACATACAGCCCCCCCTCCCCCCAACTCTTCCAATTCGCCCCCCCCAACAATGTTATCCAGTTCTTGAAAATGCATATTGAATAACACCCATGAATTGTAGAACCCGTCCATCCTTCCCCTCAGTTCAAAACTTAACCTTTTCAAGAGTCAAGAATTCCAACAGGTCCCCCCGCCACGCCAGGTCACAGGGTGGAGAGGTTGCTCTCCATCCCATCAGGATCTGCCTTCGGGCGATCAACGAGGCGACATCTGTCTCTGCACCCTTTTCCAACCCTGGCTGGCCCAACACCCCGAATATGGCCTCCCGAGGGCCCAGGTCCAGTTTCACATGCACCACTTTCGAGATTACCCTAAAAACCTCCTTCCAGTAATCCTCCAGCTTTGGCCAGGAGCAAAACATATGAACGTGGTTTGCGGGCCCCCCCCCCCCCCCCCCCCCCCCCCGCAATGTTCACATACATCTTCTACCCCTCAAAGAGCCAGCTCAGCCTCGCCCTGGTGAGGTGTGCTCTATATACCACCAGCAGCTGTATCAGCCCCAACCTCGCAACGAGGTGGAGGCGTTCGATCTCCGGAGCACCTCACACCAGAACCCCTCCTGCATATACTCTCCCAACTCTTCCTCCCACTTTGCCTTGATCCCTTCCAGTGGTGCCTTCTCCTCTTCCAAAATAGCCCCATAAACCGCCGACACTATCACCTTCTCCAGTCCCCCTGTCGTCAGCACCTCGTCCAGCAATGTGGAGGCCGGCTCCACTGGGAAGCTCTGTATCTCCTTCCTGGCAAAATCTCGAACCTGCATGTATCTAAACATTTCCCCCTGCTCCAGCCCATACTACGCTTCCAGCTCCTTCAATCCTGCAAACCGACCCCCAAGAAATAAATCTTTTAGTGTCTTAATCCCCTTCTCCTCCCATTTCCGAAAATTTCCATCCCACTTCCCTGGCTCATATCTGTGGTTCCCCCGAATCGGCATTACCAGAACCATCCATTAACGATAATTTGCGATTTTATTTCTCCTGTGCATTATAAATTTGAATTCATTTAGTTATCAACCTTTCTCTATAAAATAAACAGTATTTTTTTCTTAGTGATATAAAACCCAACAATCTGAGAATCCAAAACTCAAGGCGAACAGAAAATGGTAACTTTAAAACGCCATTGAAGTGAACTGTGACTGAGAAAAATGATATAGCTTGATGGTAGATATCTTTTTTTAAATTTAGTGTATCCAATTAATTTTTTCCAATTAAGGGGCAATTTAGTGTGGCCAATCCACCTACCCTGTACATATTTGGGTTGTGGGGGCGAAACCCACGCAAACACGAGGAGAATGTGCAAACTCCACACGGACAGTGAACAGAGCCAGGATCGAACCTGGGACCTCGGTGCCGTGAGGCAACTGTGTTAACCACTTGCGCCACCGTGCTGCCCTGATGGTAGATATCTTGAAGGTTGGACCAGGCTTGCATCCAGTTGCATTGACTGAAGTTTATTATCAGTCCAGGCAAATGGTTTGTTCTCAATCATCCATTCTGAAACTGGCATTTTCCAGGATTTTTTGTGCAAGGTTGCAGCACTTTGCCAACAAATTGCATTTCACAAATTGTAGCATCTCTTGGGTGTGTTGTGCTACCCAAAGTCACTTGCCTACATTGTATAGCTGTTTTTATAACCTTGTGTTTTCGCTTGTATTTTCGTTTGCCAGGCGATTGGATGATGACATTCGAACCGTAGTGAGAGGACAGACCAATGTTGGGCAAGATGGCCGACAGGTATAAAACCACATTTCTCGATTGGTCCTCTTTTATAATCTGTGTTATGCTTAAAGTTCCCTATTTAGTCATGCCGGAGTCAATAGCTGCAAACTGACTTGACGGAGGGTAGAATCAGTTGTCGCTCATGGATGGTTTATTTGTTTGATTGTCTTATTTGTTTTATACTGGATTCAACCATGAACAACCTTTTGGAGGTTTTGTTTTTTACAAAAGATCCTCGACTGTGGGAGATGGGAATTTATTTCCTACCCCTTATGTGTAGTACCTCAGGTCACACATAGGAACAGAACATAAGCAGTATGTCACTGGAACACAGCGGAGTTTATGAAGATGAGAGACAAAAGGTTCAGGAGTAACCAAAAAGGCATAGAAGGTGTGGCATATGAAGCTGTGAAGATATCTTAAGAAGGAAAGCGAATGAATGCAACGGAAGGGCGCAAACATGATCAAGGTGTAACCAAAACATCTGTTTGGTGGGGGGGGGGGGGGGGGGGGGGAGGTCACGGGTGGGTACTCCTAATGTGGTTGGCACAAAACCTTGAGTTCTGAACCAGAATTGGTCTGTTTGTGTTTGTTTGTCAGTTTCTTGCCATTTCTTCTATCTCTCCTGCCTCTTACATGTCCTCCTCCTTCACTTGTTTCTCTTGTCTTCCTCTTTTGTCATGCTTTCTTTCAATTGTTACCTTTTCTCATTTCCTTAGCATTCATTCTTTCCCTTTCTTCATCTTGTCCTGCATTTCCTTTCATTTTTCACATTTTGGTAGAACGACTTAGGATGGATTGGGAAGCACTCAAACTGGACTTGCAACTATGCAGGCGGGGCGAGGAATCATTTGCACACTGCAGGCAGGTAGGTAAACACGTGGGCAGGGGAGCACCCGAGTCAGGCAAGCTGACAGGTAGGCTTTGTTCAGACAAGCAAGTGAACAAGCCCATCAACAGGTATTAGTGTGGCTGAGTCAGCTAGCAGGCTGACAAAGTGGCTTGAAAGGCTCATGAGGCGTGCAAGTAGGAGACTTTTACAATACATCATGCACAATCCAGAGTGTTTCCCAGTCATCTTCCATCTGACCACATCTGTTTGCAATCCGCTCACCCTGAACAGATCTAATTTGTTCCTGCTACAAGGTCTCTTGACCTGTGGTTTTGACACTAATTGGCAGAGTTCGTCCCTTCCACTCTACTTAGTGAGTAAACGGGTGGAGTAAGAAGCATTTTTCAGCTTGGGTGTGTTGGAGCGAGGTTGGGGTGCGAATGGTTCCAGGGAGATCAGGATCAGGCCACTGAAGGACCCAAGGGAAATGGGTCAGATGGAACTGTGGCATGCATGGGTGGGGTTCAGTCGTAGCAACTAAACCGAATTGGTCGGTGGAGCCAAAATGAGACAATGTGAACTGCAGCCTATTGGTACGAAGCAAAGCATTGGAGCTGAAGTGGTTAATAAGGTCCAATTGGTAATCAAACCAAATACAGTGAATTGAGCATAATATAAACAGAAAGTGCTGGGAAAAAATCAGCAGGTCTGGCAGCATCTGTGGAGAGAAAAACAGGGTTAAATATTTCAAGTCCAATATGACTCTCCACACACCAAATTGGTCATCCTGCTCCTGACACATCAGGAGGGTTCTTGTTATAACCTGCAAATACCTTACGGGGTGGGAATAATTAACTTCTCCATGAACCTTGCAGAATACAAGCTCCCCCTTGGGGCTGGGCACCTCTAAAGGATGTATAGTATATACAGACATCCAGTTTGGCACAAGGCAGATCCAGTTGGGATCTACTGTGTAATATATATAATAGTTATTGTAAATAAACAAAGTTTCTTTGAACTACTTGGTGTGGACTCCTTCATGGCTGTATAAAAGTTCTTCAAGAGGTAACTCTTTTAAAAAATATATATTTTTTTTTATTCGGAACATTTCCCATTTTACAATATACACAACAATCACTTAACTTTATACAATTTTTGCAATAAACAAACAATCCACCACATATGTCCCCCTTTTGTGCAACCCCCCCCCCCCCCCACACTTTCTGATGACTACCAGTTCTTAAAGAAGTAGATAAACAGTCTCCACCTCAAACAGAACCCCTCCTCCTCCGATCCCTTAATGGTGTACTTAATTTTCTCCAGATGCAAAAACTCTTGATAGGTTCCCCCACCCAAATCGGTGCTCTAGACGGCTCTGATGCCCGCACCCTAGCAAAGTCCTCCTCCGGGCTATCAGAGGGGCAAAAACCAATACATCAGCCCTTTCCCCCTCCTGCAGCTCTGGTTTATCCGAAACCCCAGATATTGCCACCCACAGGAACGCCGCAACCTTTACCCCCAAACTCTCTGAGATATTCTCGAAAGAGTACTCCCAGAACTTCCCTAATTTAGGGCAGGACCAAAACATGTGCAAGTGGTTCGCCAGCCCCCTTGAACAACGCTCACATCTGTCCTCCACCTCTGGAAAAAACTGTTTCATGCATGTTTTAATCATGTGTGCTCTGAGCACCACTTTAAACTGGATTAGGCTCATCCTTGCTCATGAGGTAGAGTTTACCCTATGTAGGGCCTCCATCAAATGTACAGCCCAACTCTTTCCCATTTTCTCTTTATCTCCTCCAGCAAAGCGATCCCCTTCTTCATCAACTGCCCATAAATATCAGAGATCTTCCTTTCCCTACCTCATCCAAAGACACTACCTTATCCATCAGAGAGGGGGGCGGCAACAGAGGAAACAGAGAAAGCTCCTTCCGAACAAGGTTCCTCGCCAGTAGATACCTGAACCCATTCTCTTCTTTGGGGTAGCTGAATATTACCAGTCCACCACCAGAATGGCCTCTACCAACTTATGTTTCTCTATTCTTCCTGCCTTATCCATGTGAGCCTTAATCAAGATCCGCTTCCCCCTAATCGCCTTCTTTAATGCCTCCCAGAACGTGGAAGGTGAGACCTCACTCTTATTAAATTCCACCTATGCTCCGATAGCAGCAGGTATCCTCTCACATGCCCCTTTATCTGCTAGCAATGCCACATCCACCCTTCACAGAGATTGCTGGGCGCAGCCCCTCGCCATACACAAATCCACATAGTATGGAGCGTGGTCAGATATGGCAATCGCCGAATATTCCAATTCTACCATCCCAGGGAGCAGCGCCTTACCCACTATGAAAAAGGCAATGCAGGACTAAACCCAGTGCACATGTGAAGAAATGGAGAACTTCTCCCTCGGGTGTCTAAATCTCCATGGATCCGCACCCCCCATCTGCTCCATGAGGTTGAGCAGCTCCTTTACCACCCCTGATATCTTAAGGAATTTGGGGCACGACCTGACCAGTCTGGGGTCAAGTGCACAATCTTCACCCATAAACACCCAATGAGTATCCAGAGCTGGGACGGCCACCAGCACCCTCTTGATAAACTCCGTATCCTACCAATTCGGAGTGTGCACGTTCACCAAAACCACAGGAGTCCCCTCCAGGCCCCCACTCATCATCACGTATCTGCCCCCCCGGATCCACCACTATGCTACCCACCGAGAAGGCCACCCTGTTGTCAATGAGCACCGAGGTTCCTCTCGTCTTCACGTCGAAACTAGAATGGAACATTTGCCCACTCACCCTTTCCCAACCTCGTTTGATCCCTGATCCTCGGGTCTCCAAGTGGTAACTCTGAATAAGAATATGCATTCTGTTCAAATGTTGGTTTAAAGGCTAATTTTTAACGAGGAGACAAATTGAAGATGCCGATCATACCAACTTTACAACATTTTTAAAGTAGTCATTCCAGCTATTTGATTAAAAAAAAAAGAACAATTTGCTTGTATAGATTTCTGCTATTAACATGACTAGAACTAGCTGTTTGAATCCAATTGGTTTTGATTGACTCGCATCTCAGCAGTTGGATAATGGCAAATTTCTATTTCAGCTAGGGCAGTCATTAGCCCACAGTCAAGAGCATGTGCAAGATGCAAGGCTATTAACTATACCGATCAGCAAGAATTCTTTCTACAAGTTGCTTTCTGGGGCTGAAGGACCCATGTAGCTCATCTGCAGAATGTTAACCATCAGTCTTCTCTCTCCTGCCGGCTGCATATAAGTGATTTTAAGGCTGTAATTTAGTCAAAGTGTTCTGATCTCTTCTAAACCTTTGAGACGAGTGCAGTTCCCTCATCCATATGGAGATGCTCATATTCTATAAGAATGCCAGTGCAAAAAACAGATACAGAAAGGTTTTCCCATTTGGGGACCTGTTATTAAAACAGGGAGCTTCCGGTAGTTTTAAATTCCTTTGTGCAAATATGCAAGCTTGCGTTTGTGAGAATGAAATACAGAACTCTACAGGCCTTGCTGGTCTGGTTCCAGGACAGCGGTACGAGCACTGTCCC
The DNA here is from genome assembly GCF_047496885.1 of Scyliorhinus torazame. Lineage (NCBI taxonomy): Eukaryota > Metazoa > Chordata > Chondrichthyes > Carcharhiniformes > Scyliorhinidae > Scyliorhinus > Scyliorhinus torazame. The sequence continues at coordinate 203,024,084 of NC_092718.1, forward strand.
CTGACATTGCTCTTTGTTATTTCTCCGCCTGTTGCAAGACACGTTTTGGGAACACTGAGCTCCCTTTGCAAGTGCACGCAACCCTATATTTATTAGAGGCCGCTCTTTCAATCTAAGCATTTTGATCTGCCGGCTTTGATACTACAAGCATTATAACGTTAGTGCATTTAACTGGAACCTTGTTTTTGGTGAGACGGGGAAACCGGTGAATTTGGTAGCACCTTGAGACCCCTCCAAACAGAGGAGGCTGTTTGGATTATTTATCTCCCCCGACTGTAGCCGGCTGTGGGAGAACCAGGCCTTCGCTTCGCCAGTAGCCATAACCTAGAAGTGTTTAAAAAGAAAGAAAACAGATTAAGCGATAGAGAGCAGGCTATAAATATTTATAGTCTAATTTTTTAAAATATGTGTAAGTGACAAAATGCCAAGAAAAGTGTGGAAATAGTTTAATTGTTTCCATATTTTGTGTGCTTTCAAAGGACAATGTGAGATATTGTAACGTGACATAATACCATCGCCAAAAAAAGAAAAGCTGAATTCATTTGTAGCAGTTATATGTGTGTGTGCGTGCATATATATATATATATATAAATATATTCACACACACACACACACTCTGATCTGTGCAAAAGTTGCTGATGTTAGTGACAGTAATGTGATGACTTTGACGATACTAAAATAGGTGGGAAAGCAGGCATGAAGAGGTGATAAAGATTTTGCAGACGGCTTTGGATAGGTTAGGAGATTGGGCCAAAATTTGGCAAATGGAGTTTAATGTAGATAAGTGTGAGGTTATCCATTTTGGATGAAAAAATAGAAAAATTATTATCTAAATGGAAAGAAAATTCAAGGATGCATCTGGGCAGAGGGATATGGGTGTCTTTGTTCATGAATCGCAGAAAGTTGGTATGCAGGTACAGCGTGTAATTAAAAAGGCAAGTGGAACAATAGCGTTTATTGCAAAAGGAATGGAGTATAAAAGCAGAGAAGTGTTATTGCAATTGTATCGGGTGTTTACAAGACCACATCTGGAGTATTGTGTCCAGTTTTGGTCTCCTTATTTGAGGAAGGATGTGGTGGCATTGGAGGCAGTTCAGAGGAGGTTCACCAGATTGATTCTGGGGATGAAAGGGTTGACGGGTGAGGAGAGATTAAACAGTTTGGGCTTATACTTGCTGGAGTTTAGAAGAATGAGAGGCGCTCAGATCAAGGTATATAAAATACTAAAAGGGATTGATAAAGTAAACGTAGACCAAATGTTCCCCCTTGTGGAGAAATCTGGAACAAGTGGACATGGATATAGGTTGAGAGGCGGTGGATTTAGAACTGAGATGAGGAGGAACTACTTCTCGCAGAGGGTGGTGAATTTGTGGAACTCGCTGCCCCATAGTGCGGTGGAATCTGAGTCACTAAATGGTTTCAAGAAGGATAGATAAAACGTGAGTGAAAGGGAGCTGGGCAACAGGTAGCGAGGTGGATTTGGGACCAGGAAGAGATCAGCCGTGATCTGATTGAATGGCGGAGCAGGCTCGAGGGGCTGAATTGCACACTTCTGCTCCTATGTCTTATGTTCCTATGGTGATGCCCCCAAGCTAAAAAGGGAAAATCCATCTGGGATTCCATTCCTGATCTTCTAGTTTCGCTGCAAATTGCTTGCTGCCGCTATTGGCTTCAGGGTGTGGTTCTCTTATTGCTGACTAAACCAGCATATGACTGCAGGAGAATCCAGAAGAATCGTGAGAAATAGTTTTTCGAAAGCTTATGTTCGACACATGTTGCTGCTTCATAATCCAGTGCATGTTTAGCAAAATGCTCCGGGACCATACCTGGGTATTTGGCTTCATTTTGGGCTTTAATGGGCTCTTGCCTTTTGTACGGTGAAACTTGCGGATGACAATTGCTTCTTCAAGAGATTTGCCCAATCCTAACCTTGGGCCGTATTTAACGGCCTTATCGCGCCCGACTTGGTGTCGGGACGAGGATGTTGAATCTCTCGAAAGGCCTCTTAAGATTTGCGACACTCGAAATGCCTTGCCAGATTCAGTGGAGTCTCGTGAGATGTCGAGATCTGGATCTCTCCCTCGCTGGGTGTGATCTAGATGAACATATTTAAATATGTGTTTGCGGGATTCTCCCAGAGCCCAGGACTTAACGGCTGCACCTGGGAGACCTTGCCACGGCGCAGTTTAGTACTGGTTTCCACAAACATGGACCGGTCCTAATGGTACCGGGAAGGGGGGGGTGGGGTTCTCGCAGGCCAAGAGAGACCTCTGGAGGCTTGGGGACAGGGCAGGGTGGCACTTGGCATTTGCCAGGGTGCCCAGGTAACACTGTCAAGTTGACAGAGATAATACCAGGGTGGCAGTGCCAGGATGCCCAGGTGCCAGGTTGGCACTACCAGGAATCGGGCCCGGGGGTCTTTACTGGGGTGAGGGGGAGCTAAAGGGAGGGGGGGAGATCGGGGCAGCTAGACAAAAGGGTTCCCCGATCTGCGAGGAGCGTTAATGACTCTTAAGTGTGGCCTCAGCGGAGAGAAACTTCCCGAGGCCAAAAGAAATAGCTAAACGCGCCCAAAACTGGACATAAATTATTTTCCAGTTAAATTGCATCCCTTATTACTGAGGATTCCAGATAAGGTGTAAAAGGCCTGCTAATGTTCTTGGTGTTTGTCAGTTATGGTGCTGTCTTTAGTGGCCACAGAGGAGCCCAAAATGAGAGGCCTAAAGAAACTTATTTTATTACAAAGTAAACTATATACACAGTACATGCCAGGTCCCAGCCGGGAGTACCCATACTCTGCTCCCATCTGGGCCGGCTTTTATGCTGGAGTCCATTTCGTCCAGCGGGGAAGCTCGTATTCCATGAGGCTCACGAGCTGTCCCCATAAGTTTCATGTGGGTTATAACACTGTCCTACTGCTGTGTATGCTTTGGCGTGAGGAATGAAACTCCTGGCAGCTGAGGGCATGAGGAAAGTATGTGAATTTGCAGATGGCTGTGTAACTCTAGTTTGCACAAGTCCATGTACATAGAACATACAGTGCAGAATAAGGCCATTCAGCCCATCGAGTCTGCACCGACCCACATTAAGCCCTCACTTCCACCAATAACCCCTCCTAACCTTTTTGGACACTAAGGGCTAATTTATCATGGCCAATTCACCTAACTCGCACATCTTTGGACTGTGGGAGGAAACCGGAGCACCCGGAGGAATCCCACACAGACACTGGGAGGACCACCTCACCATGTGAATGGTAAATTGTGTGCTTTGCCGTGTGGGTACAGACATTGTCAGGTCAATATTGGAAGTGTGCCCAATTTGGAATTGGCTTCAAAAGTCAAATTTAAGAACGATTGTATAATTTAGGTCTACGGTGCTTTAGCATAATAAACAATGGACTCCCACAGCGTTGGAAAGTATAAATGTCACCCTGTCCTTCTGATCCTTTACAATGCTTATTAATCAGATGTTAAACAGAAGAAGGTAAGATTTTGTCTTTAGGATTTGGGAAGTAAGATTGTCACGTTCATTTTTCATATCAGGCCTTTAACTGCTTGATAATGTAGCATGGAGTGCTGTGCTCTATGGCCCAGACTGCCACGATTTAAAGGGCCAAAGTAGGATTTCATCAGTTTGTAACTAGAGATGCACAGCGATGAAAATGATCACGTGGAACTTGAACGAAATTCCATCCCACAAAGCCGTATCACATCAATTCATGTGTCAGCAGTTATCACGTCTATATCAAAGAGCAAACCTTCCCAATGGCTGATACAGTGGCCCTCATACAACTCTGCAAACTCCCAGAGAGGGCTTTGGCGATCTTGCCTTATTCAAACTTAAATAGAATGACAGACAGGGGCTGCAGTGCATCTGTGGGTGGGTCAGGTTGTAGTCAGTACAAAAGCTGTTTGAGATTCCTTTCTGAGCCTGATAACTGTACCATCCCAGGAAGTAGTGTAAATCCCGCAGGAAGTGGGACCGAGAAAAAACAAACGAGGAGCGGATCAGTTTACTGGACTGTCTTCACACATGTTACTGCTTCCAGATGTGGCTTTCACTCTGAACAGAGCTTCCATTGTTGAATTAACTGTGAGGTGACAACATTCTATTTGGTTTCGGAGTGATGAATAAACGGGTTTTCAAGTCCTGATATCAGGAACAGACAGTTAATTTTTTTGTTCCCACTGGTGTTTATGGTAGTTTCACGTTCTCATCCTACAATAATTCACAAAAACGTCACTCTAACATTGTAACATCTAAAGTTCAATTTACACTGATGGCAAACTAGAATTTTTAAAAAACCCACAAATGCCATTGCAATTTAATTGACCCTGATTAGCCTACATTTATTACCCACTCCTTGATGCCTTTGATTGTTATTACAATTGGGTGAGTTGCTTGGTTGCCTCAAGAGGATATTAAGAATCAATTACCTTGGCAGATTCCCTTCCTTGAAGGATATCATGAACCAGTTTGATTGTTCCAACAATTCAGCGTTTTTTCGCAGTCATCTTCTTGCTGGTACTGATCCACAAATTAATGATTCAGTTTCGCAACCTTACCATGAAGCCACCAATTTCGACAACACTAGCAGAGTTTGATAACCATTGCACCGCCGCTTTTGTTATTTACATGAACGCTGTTTTCCCTTGGTTTGCGCTGATACCCAAGATCTTGTTGTTTGCCTTTAGAAAAACTTGTTATTCCCTTCCCATTTTGCATTTCTATTTTCACTGTTTTATACTCTCACACCAGCTGCCACTGTGCCATGTATTAATATTGATCAGGGAGGCAGGTTGTCTGGTCGCAGGCCTCTAACAATGCCACCATTGAACAATCTGTTTGCACTTGATTTGTTTCTTGTTAAATAACCCAAATTACAAGTATGGGCGCACTCTTAATAAACTGCAAGTCATCTACATGCCATGGCCCACTGCTGGAATGCCTGTCCCGCCGGCGAGAATCAAACCACCTCTCTTACCGGCGGGACAAGGCGGCGCGGGCGGGCTCTGGGGTTCTGGGGGGGGCGCGGGGCGATCTGGCCCCAGGGGGTGCCCCCACGGTGGCCTGGCCCGCGATCGGGGCCGACCGATCCGCGGGCGGGCCTGTGCCGTGGGGGCACTCTTTTCCTTCTGCCTTCGCCATGGTCTCCACTATGGCGGAGGCGGAAGAGACTCCCTCCACTGCGCATGCGCGGGGATGCCGTGAGCGGCCGCTGACGCTTCCGCGCATGCGCCACACGGCAAAGTCAGTTTCGCGCCAGTTAGCGGGGACCCAAGGCCTTTCCCGCCAGTTGGCGGGGCGGAAATCAGTCCGGCGCGGGCCTAGCCCCTCAAGGTGAGGGCTCGGCCCCTCGAGATGCGGAGAATTCCACACCTTTGGGGCGGCGCGATGCTGGACTGATTCGCGCCGTTTTTGCCGGCGGACATCGCGCCGATATCGGAGAATCCCGCCCCAGATCTCTCCCACCATGGGTGCTGCATTCAGCCTGAACTCTCTCTTCTACCTCTCTGTGCTTGTGCTGAACCACTCACCTTGCTGAAGCACAGCAAATCATGGACCATCTTCCTCAATTGGACCCAAGATCTTCCATGGTCTCCTGCATTCACGGTGGAGGCCATGTCCTCTTCGTTGTTGTGGGTGGGCTCTGGAGGCCAGCAGGATATAATATGGAGTTCTGTCTCTGGCACTCCGCCACATTGGATCTGGAGGTCCTGGTTGCTGAATCGGGATCCAAATGGCGTGTATGTTCCTGACCACAAACTACCCAGCTACCCAACAGTCATACTGTTGTTCCATGTCACTGTGTAGCTATGATGTGGAGATGCCGGCGTTGGACAAGGTGGGCACAGTAAGAAGTCTTACAATGCCAGGTTAACCTGGTGCTGTAAGACTTTTTACTGTGTGTAGCTGAGAGAGTCCTGGTCAAGTGCATGGCCACACCCTGAGAGATGGGCGGAACGAGGGTAGGTGGAATGACAAAGGATTGTGCCAAATGTGGTGTATATCAGTCATCCTCTAAGGCATAATACGATCATGAGTCAGTACGGAATATTGTGAGCAGTTGACATTGCCAAGAAGCTGCCATCTCCATGGCTGTCATGAAGCATTTCCAGCCTTAACTTCGTCGAGTGCGCTCCTTCATCACTATGTGAATAGGCAGCAGCGATGAGTATTTTTTTCCTTAGGAAAGCCAATGATGGGCCATCTCTTCCAGTGTCAGCAACTAGTCGGACACCTATTACAGTTGGTCCTGACTGTTGGAAAAACAGGAAACTTTGGAAAAACTCAGCAGGTCTGGCCTCATCTGTGGAGAGAGAGAGCGTTAACATTTCGAGTTCACACGACTTCTTCAGATTTCTGACTATTGATTGACGTCCCCTCCATGTGATACAGCACCTCCATCCACTTCCTGCCTTACATACCTTCACAGCAGGAACTCCTTACGAGCCCACCTTTTAAATCCCGACTGAGTCGCATACTCCATGTTGGGTCGGCCTCCCGATCTCCACAACATCCCAGGTTGGTGGGCCCAACTCCAGTTAGCCCCCACTCCCCACGCTGAAAATCGTGACATCACGCGGGAGTCGTTTAGCACACTGTTTCCAAAATGTGAAGCTGGCGCAAAAACTCATGAACCGAGGAAGTGAGTAGCATTTGCATTTTCAGACATGCAGCTCCAGGGCAATGGAGCTGCAGGCTACGATGCTTGGGGAGAGGTTTCAGGTCGGGCCAGAATGGGGAGAGGGGGTGGCTGAGGGGCTTTTTGTCCATGAGGCCTTCAAGCCATCTTTAAACATTGTGGATACCCATAACAGAGGCAACTACAGCTTCTGTCCGTCTGTCCTATCAGAAACATCCAGGACAGAGCCCTGCTCTTGGTTATCTGCTGATGATCACGTTAACCGTTAAGATTCTCTTAAGGTTAACGTGCAGGTTCAGTCTGCAATTAGGAAGGCACATGCAATATTAGCATTCATGTCGAGAGGGCTAGAATACAAGACCAGGGATGTACTTCTAAGGCTATATAAGGCTCTGGTCAGACTCCATTTGGAGTTTTGTGAGCAGTTTTGGGCCCCGTATCTAAGGAAGGATATGCTGACCTTGGGAAAGGGTCCAGAGGAGGTTCACAAGAATGATCCCTGGAAAGAAGAGCTTGTCATATGAGGAACGGTTGAGGACTCTGTGTCTGTACTCGTTGGGTTCAGAAGGATGAGGGGGGATCTTATTGAAACTTACAGGATACTGCGAGGCCTGGATAGAGTGGATGTGGAGAGGATGTTTCCACTTGTAGGAAACACTAGAACCAGATGACACCATCTTATTCTAAAGGGACGATCTTTTAAAACAGAGATGAGGGTGAATTTCTTCAGCCAGAAGGTGGTGAATCTGTGGGACTCTTTGCCCCAGAAGGCTGTGGAGGCCAAATCACTGAGTGTCTTTAAGACAGAGATAGATAGGTTCTTGATTAATAAAGGGATCAGGGGTAATGGGCAGAAGGCAGGAGAATGGGGATGAGAAAAATATCAGCCATGATTAAATGGCAGAGCAGACTTGATGGGCTGAGTGGCCTAATTCTACTCCTATGTCTTATGGTCTTAATTCTCTTTGACTGTGAGCAGCCTCAAGCTTCACAGCTGAAAGCTATTGCTAATAAGGAAGTGTTATTTGTGAGAGCACTTCACAGCTGCAGGGTATGTTTGCTGCTTGTGGCTGCAAATCTAGTTTGAAGCAAGAAGACCCTGCAGGACCTACTGACAGCACGCTCCCACATATCCTCTGAACGGGGTCTGCATTGGGGGCCTTTGATCTTAGACCACTGAGGGGCGCGTAGGGCAGCAGGGGGTGGGGGTGCAGGCAGGCCTGCTGTGCAGATTGACGTGACAGAAGCTTCACATGTATCAGGTGTATCATGTTTTAATAGTGGACATTGGACATTTCCATTGCCCCAGGCAGCAGAGTGTTACCCACCCTACCCCGTGCCCACTCAGTAATCCTTAATCTTCTTGATCTGACGTATTCTATTGCTACATCTAGGTGTGTCTCCAGGATGCACATCAGAGGTGGAGGCAGCCTGCTGCCTTTTGTGCCCTATGGAGGACCTGGAGCCGAGGACCCCGACTGACCTAGCGGTGTAACTGGCATCGCGTGCCGCCCTGTTCTGCCCGCTACACTTGATGCGTCGTTGTCAGGGGGAAGTGATTTTTAAGAACTGGAGACCATTGTTGTTTCCTTGGTAGCAGACCGTGTTGGCCTCCAGCACGTCCTCCTCCCTCGGTGGTGCCTGTAGGGCCCTGGGGTCTCCATGGGATGGAGAGGCAGCCAGAGTGTGCTTCGGAGGTCTCTACGTCATCTGGCTCTGCCAGCCCCGGTGGCTTCCCATTGTCTGCACCATCCGTGATGGTCCTCAGTGACTGGGTCACACTCTGCTGTGCCCTGGCAATGTTCACTTGCGCCTGGGACATGTCCCTCAGCAACCAGGACATGATATTGAGGCCCTCTGCTGTGGTCATCACCGACTGAACCATGCCTTGGACACCACCACTCAGGACGCTGACCTCGTGCTCCAGGCTTTCCACTGCAGCCGCTACCCCAGCAGTCTTGGCCTCGGTGCCATGCATTGTCGGCATCATTTCCCACACCTGTAGCCTTTGGGACTCCTCCAATCGGCTATGCACTTGCTAGACTGTGGCTGACATCCCCTCCTGAATCTCACGACCGTGTCCTAGCATCTGCATCAGCTCTGGGAGAACCTTGTCCAGAGGCACGGTGTCTGGCTGGGATCCAGCTGAGCCCTGCGACCCAGCAGACCTCCGACTGCTGGCTCCCTTGGATGTTTGTGCCTCCACCTGATGTGCATCAGCAACTGTGTGGTGCTCACCAGATTGTGCTCAAGAAGCCTGTCCATTAATGTCACCCGTTGAGGTGTGCGGAAGGTTGGGGTGATAGCTGTGATGCCTCGCCGGTGGTCCCCCCCCCCTCCCCCCATTGACAGCCGCAGCCACTGACTCCCAAGTGGTATTGGTGACCCTGCTGCTGGACCTCCAACTCCTTGGAGGAACAGGATGTCCCGCCTCGCATCCACAGCGTTGAAAAGCCTTGCCAGGTTGGCATCCCCAAAGCGGTGAGCAGGTCTGCGCCCTACCATGCTTGCGCATTGACTTGAGTGAGTGGCGAGGGAATGCTTAAAGCAGCTCCCCTTGCTGAGGCATAAGCCTGGTGAATCAGACGGCACAGGAGCCAGTAATGGTGAGAAGCTAATCAGGGGCTCATTTCCGACAATAAGTGCCTTTAAATACGGGACACAACTCGTCAATGCGGCCGTCAAGAAACACTCTGCCAATCGCGCCCAAAATGACACTTTGAAATTTTCCCATTAAATCACGCTCACTATGTGGAAAACGAGCTTTGTATAAATGCAGTTTTATAAAAACAATGGATGCGAAGGGGAAATTATTCTTCAATTTCCTAGAAGTAAAGATGACCATGATAATCTAAGGGATGTTCTAATAATTTGAAAAAAATCAGTGTGATAGATTGGAGTAGGGCCTGTCTGCAACAACTCGAAACTTATAACTTCTGCATATAAAAGACCATTTTGAATCTCTCTCAATGGTGGTCACTGTGGTTTAAGGGTCACAGAAGTTTTATTGTGAACCACAATGTCAGGGGGTGTTATTGTAACCTGGAAAGCATTATGTTTTTTTCAGCGTATGCATGGTTTGCAGACAGTAAAGGAACAATTTTTTTTTTTTAATCCCCTTCCCCCCCGCCCCCCCCCCCCCCCAAACACTGCTCTTTTTAAAAAGAGGGTATGAGGTTGTTCAGTCGTCTGAAGATTGGGATTTTAAACAGCCTGCCGAATTGCAATTTGTCTTTTAAGATATTTATCTCATTGATTTCAGCAGCAGCTTTTGAAAAATGACTACAGGTTCTAAATGTGAGCTTTTCTGGAGTTCAATTTAAAAAAAAAAAAGAAGAGGGAATTAACCGGATTGCTGCCAGTCTTTGTGGGGAGGGTAGTGGAGGCAGTGTTAATTTGGATGGTAACTTTGTCATCCAGAGACACACATGCACACACCACGATTCTGTCTGTATCCGCATATGGACACAGCAAAAATATATCGTAGCTTGTCGGGCACTAGCAAAATGGTTGCATGATGTGCCCAGATTATAAGCTGACCAGTGGCACTCCACAAAGCTAAGTTTGGTTAATGTCGCAGTTGGCTAATTCTCTCACAATCTGGGCTGTCATATGTGGAAAAGTGTGAGGTATGCACTTTGCAAGGAGGAATAGAGGCATAGACTATTTTCTAAATGGGGAAATGCTTAGGAAATCGGAAGCACAAAGGGACTTGGCAGTCCTTGTTCAAAAGTCTCTTAAGGTTAATGTGCCGGTTCAGTCAGCAGTTAGGAAGGCAAATGCAATTTTAGCATTCGTGTCGGGAGGGCTAGAATACAAGAGCAGGGATGTACTTCTGAGGTTGTATAAAGCTCTGGTCAGATCCCATTTGGAGTATTGTGGGCAATTTTGGGCCGTGTATCTAAGGAAGGATGTGCTGGCTTTGGAAAGGGTCCAGAGGAGGTTCACAAGAATGAACCCTGGAATGAAAAGCGTGTCGAATGAGGAATGGTTGATGACTCTGGGTCTGTACTCATTGGAGTTTAGAAGGATGAGGGGGGATCTTATTGAAACTTACAAGATACTGCAAGGCCTGGATAGAGTGGACATGGAGAGGATGTTTCCACTTGTAGGAAAAACTGGAACCAGAGGGCATAATCTTCGACTGATCCTTTAAAAGAGAGATGAAGAGGAATTTATTGAGCCAGAGGGTGATGAATCTGTGGAACTCTTTGCTGCAGAAGGCTGTGGAGGCCAAATCACTGAGTGCCTTTAAGACAAGAGATAGATAGGTTCTTGATTAATAAGGGGATCAAGAGTCATGGAGAGAAGGCAGGAGAATGGGGATGAGAAAAATATCAACCATGATTGAATGGCGGAGCAGACGTGATGGGCCAAGTGGCCTAATTCTGCTCCTATGTCTTATGGTCTTATAAAAGCAGCTTTGTGGACACAAATATAAAAATTGATCACGGTCAAGCATGGTGGGATTGGAGGGAATTTCTCACCCTTTTTGCCTCTCCCAAGTGGTTGCAGAGAAGGCAAGTTTTTAAAAAAAAAAGAAGAAAAATAGCTTACAAAAAGGAAAACTACATATCTAGTCATAAACAGAATGGAGGGTAATTAAAGGTGAAGGTAAAATGAACAAACAAAGAAACACAGCAGTTCCTGAGCTGCTGGCATCACCGAAACATGAGACCGAATGAGGCATCTAGTGCTGGATGTATAACATGGGATGTAAGATAAGATAGTTGCTCCGGTGTTGTAATGAACTGATTTTGGAGAAGGTGGGTTAAACTTTGTGCAGATTTAAATTTGATAGGGCGGCACAGGGGCGCCATGGTTAGCACTGCCGCCTCACGCCGCCGAGGACCCGGGTTCGATCCCAGCCCCGGGTCACTGTGGAGTTTGCACATTCTCCCCGTGTTTGCGTCGGTCTCATCCCAAAATTCAAAGATGTGTCGAGTGAGTAGGTGGATTGGCCATGCTAAATTGCCCCTTAATTGGAAAAAAAAAGAATTGGGTACTCTAAATTTAAATTTGGTGATGTTCACAAAGGAAATTTTATATGGACTGTGGGTGGGTGAGGTGGGGGGTGGGTGGGTGGGGGGGGGGGGGGGGGGGGGAGGGAAGGGTCTGGAGTTAAATATGCTCATTTTGTGATTTGATTTCCTTTGTTTTGATGTGTCACGCTTTATCACTGGTGATTTATCTCCCTGATGCCCTACAGTTGAATGGGGTATATAAATGAAGGATAATGCTCTTACAGGGAAGTATCCATCAGGGTAGCATTGTGGATAGCACAATTGCTTCACAGCTCCAGGGTCCCAGGTTCGATTCCGGCTTGGGTCACTGTCTGTGCGGAGTCTGCACATCCTCCTCGTGTGTGCGTGGGTTTCCTCCGGGTGCTCCGGTTTCCTCCCACAGTCCAAAGATGTGCAGGTTAGGTGGATTGGCCATGATAAATTGCCCTTGGTGTCCAAAATTGCCCTTAGTGTTGGGTGGGGTTATTGGGTTATGGGGATAGGGTGGAGGTGTTGACCTTGGGTAGGGTGCTCTTTCCAAGAGCTGGTGCAGACTCGATGGGCTGAATGGCCTCCTTCAGCACTGTAAATTCTATGATATTGCGTTGGTCAGCTGACTGGAAAATAACTGGAGCCGTTATAGTTTCACAAAGGAATGAAGCTGGGGCTGTGAGGAGCCAGTGGCTGACCAGGCTATATTCTAACAGCTTCATTGGCAGTGCAAAGAGGCCAGACTGGAGAATGGGAATGGAACTGAAGTGGAACCGATCTTAGTTTCATTCCAGCAAATAATGAGAAGGAGATTGGACGGATTACAAACTGGAGCAATTTAACACATTGCTGGCAGCAATTGCAGATTGCCAGTTAACTTGTGCAGATCAGATCTGCATTGGGATACTCACTGTAATGTTGCCCGTTGGTAACAGAAATGACACTCTTCATCGTCCGCATGAGGCTCAAATTGTGATTAAAACTAGATTTAAAAATATTACCCGTTTAATCTGCAGATTTGCAAACGCATTGTTGTTGAAAAAGATAAAATTCACAATTGCTTCAAAATTCTTCCGTACTCGAATGCCGAATCATCTAGGTTTTGTCAAAATTTCCAACCACAATAAATTAACACTTTCTGGTAAGAGGTTTGGCCTGAATGTTTGTTTCTGTTTTAGAAAAAACTCCCTCTCGCCTGTTGCGCTTGCTGTATGTTTTGTTTTCAAACGATTTTGCTAAAGTCATATTACTTGCTTTTCATTTACGATACCTTAAGAGGCCAGATTAAGTTATATTTTTATTGAATTTAATTGAAGCAATATTTATTTGAATGAAAGTGCGGGAGAAATATTCAGGGAATGTATGTTTTGAAGCAAAAGTTCTAAACTGAGCGCATTGCTACCATGACCTATTCATTACATGTCTTTTTGAAATTGGATTCGGAAACCATCAAGAGTAGCGTCCACCTTTTCAGTTTGGTCTATTGTAGATTATGTTTTTGCTGTGAATAAGAACCAGATGGCGATAGTTGACATATCGAGTGTTTGTCACTAATACCATTACTTTTGGAATGGATATGTGGAAATTATAGGTTAAAGGTGAGGAGGAGTTCAACTGTTGCCCAGCAACACTTGAACCAGACATTTCATCTCTTCTGAGGACAAATTAACATTGGAGCGATTATTAGGAAATTAAAATGTGACATTTGAAACTTCTGCTTATGTATTTTTAAATCCTTTAAAGCAAATCAACTCTTTTAGTGCACAGGGCTAGTAATCCTTCTGGTATTATTCCTGTCAAGAGAAGGGTGTGTTAGCCACCATGTGCAGCATGTCCCAGTCAATCTGTGATAAATTAGTCTGAGTTGCTGCAAGAGACTTCAGATACAAATCCCTGCACACACAAGAGTATTGTGGCAAATCCCTGTGGGAAATGCAAGTCACTGCAGAGATTAGTGGGGCCAAACTGCGACGGAAAATCCAATGGACTGGTGAGGAGGGATAATCCTCTCTTGAAGTCGATATCTCCATCCTCTCTGGGCCAAGATGAGCATGTGCTCCAATGTTCAGCAAATGCGTGCAATGCATCTGTTGGTGAAGCTGTGAAACTGCAAGCTGGAAATCTTGAAATGAATGGCATGCTTGCCCTTCTCCGTGTCAACTGTTGTAGACTGTTGGTTACAGTTGGGGAGGTTTGAAGAAGTCTTTGTAGTTGTACGAACGTTAACACTTAAGAACAAGGACTTCCGGTTGCGGCTATGCGGAGCTAAGTCGCACTTCGGCGGCTCCCACAAAAACGGACTTTTGGGCTCTTTTCAGGGCCTCCAACGGCACTTTTTCAACGTTTCCCGGTGTGGGAAGGAATCTACAACAGCTCCCCGTCAGTATATGGCTTCAACTGGGAGCGGGGCGACAAAAAAGGTGGTGGTGGACCCGAAGAAGGTGCGAGGGAAGAAGGACAAAATGGCGGCGGGCGGAGACCGGGCAGCGTGGATCCAGTGGGCGGAAGAGCAGCAGGAGGGTATCCAGCGCTGTTTCAGAGAGATTAAAACGGACCTGCTAGAGCCGATGAAGGCGTCTATTGATAAGCTGCTGGAGACACAGATGGCCCAGGGAGTGGCGATCCGCGAGGCTCGACAAAAGATCTCTGACAATGAGGACGAGATCTTAGGCCTGGCGGTAAAGGTGGAGGCGCACGAGGCGCTCCACAAGAAATGGCAGGAGCGGTTCGAGGAGATGGAGATTCGGTCGAGGCGGAAGAATCTGCGGATTCTGGGCCTTCCGGAGGGGCTGGAGGGGCCAGACGTGGGGGCCTATGTGGTCACCATGTTGAACTCTCTGATGGGAGCGGGGACCTTCCAGGGGACCCTGGAGCTGGAAGGGGCCCATAGAGTGCTGGCGAGGAGGCCCAAGGCTAACGAGCCTCCACGGGCGGTGCTGGTGAGGTTCATCGGTTCGGCGATCGGGAGTGTGCGCTCAGGTGGGCCAAGAAGGAGAGGAGCAGCAGGTGGGAGAACGCGGAGGTTCGGATATATCAGGACTGGAGTGCGGAGGTGGCGAAGAGGAGGGCCGGGTACAATCGAGTGCAGGCGGTGCCGCACAAGAAGGGGGTGAAGTTTGGCATGTTGCAGCTGGCGCGACTGTGGGTTACCTACAAGTATTGCTCCGGGTTTCTTTTTCTTTGTGTTTTTTCTCTTTTGGGTCGGTGAGGGTGGCTGGGGCGGGTTGGGCACAGTTTTGGTTGGGTTGGCCGGGGGGGGGCTCTTGGAGGTGAGATGGGGCCCCGCGGGGGAGGCCTGAGTCAGGGGTGAGGGGACCGGACCTGTAAAAGGAGCTGCGTCAGAAATGGCGGGGCCTGGTAGGTGGAAAGCGCGGGCTTTTTCCCGCGCTGGA
This sequence comes from Scyliorhinus torazame, assembly GCF_047496885.1. Taxonomy (NCBI): domain Eukaryota; kingdom Metazoa; phylum Chordata; class Chondrichthyes; order Carcharhiniformes; family Scyliorhinidae; genus Scyliorhinus; species Scyliorhinus torazame. Next base: position 203,039,116 of record NC_092718.1, read on the forward strand.
GGGGGTGGGGCCGGGGCGGGGAAGCGAGGGTTGTTTATCCCGCTTAGAACGGAAGGGGGAGGGGGAGAGCCTATGGATAGGGACGGGAGAGGAGGGTGTGACACACAATGGGAGGAGTCGAAGGAGAGGCGGGAGTGGCCGGGGTCAGCAGGAGTCAGCTGACTTGCGGAAGTGCAATGGGGGGAGTAAATCAGCTAGGATGGGCCCTAGCCGGGGGGGAGGAGGAGGAGGAGAGTCGAGTTGCTGCTGCTGCTATGGTCAAGGAGGAGCTGGAGCAGGGGGGGGGGGGGGGGGGGGGGGGGTCGAGACGGGGGGGGGGGGGGGGGGGGGGGGGTCGAGACGGGGGTATGCCGCTGTGGGGAACGGGCCAGGTGTGGGGTGCGGGCGCGTGGCTGGCCGAGGAGGGGTCATGGCTAGTCGGCGGGGGAGGGGGGCGGGTAGCCCCCCTGATCCGGCTGGTAACCTGGAATGTAAGGGGACTGAATGGGCCGGTTAAGCGGGCCCGCATGCTCGCGCACCTGAAGGGGCTCAAGGCGGATGTGGTTATGCTTCAGGAGGCACACCTGAAGGTGACTGACCAGGTAAGACTGAGGAAAGGGTGGGTAGGTCAGGTGTTTCACTCGGGGCTGGATGCCAAAAATCGAGGGGTGGCGATCTTGGTGGGAAAGAAGGTGTCGTTTGAGGCGTCGAGCATTGTGGCAGATAATGGCGGCAGGCACATAATGTTAAGTGGTAAGTTGCAGGGAGAGAGGGTGGTACTGGTCAATGTGCATGCCCCGAACTGGGACGATGCGGGTTTTATGCGGCGCATGTTGGGTCAGATCCTGGACTTGGAAGTGGGGGGCCTGATAATGGAAGGAGACTTTAACACGGTGCTGGATCCGGCACTGGATCGCTCCAGGTCTAGGACGGGTAGGAAGCCGGCGGCGGCTAGAGTGCTGAGGGGGTTTATGGGCCAGATGGGAGGGATGGACCCTTGGAGATTTGCAAGGCCGGGGGCTAGGGAATTTTCATTCTTCTCACATGACCATAAGGCTTATTCCCGAATCGACTTTTTCATCTTGAGTAGGGCGTTGATAGCGAGAGTAGAGGATACTGAGTATTCGGCAATAGCCATTTCGGACCACGCCCCGCATTGGGTGGACTTGGAGATGGGGAGGAGAGGATTCTTAGGGAATTTGGGGACTTTTCGGGGTACAAGCTCAACATGGGGAAGAGCGAGCTGTTCGTAATTCATCCAGGGGACTAGGAGAGGGGGATTGGCGAGCTCCCACTAAAATAGGCGGAGAGGAGCTTCAGGTATCTGGGAGTCCAAGTGGCCAGGAGCTGGGGGGCCCTGCATAGGCTTAATTTTACAAGGCTGGTGGAGCAAATGGAGGAGGTGTTCAAGAGGTGGGACATGTTGCCACTGTCCTTGGCGGGTAGGGTGCAGTCAATCAAAATGACGGTGCTCCCAAGGTTTTTGTTCCTGTTCCAGTGCCTCCCCGTGTTTATTCCAAAGGCTTTTTTCAGGTGGGTTAACAGGAGTATAATGGAGTTTGTGTGGGCGCGAGGGACTCCGAGGGTGAGAAGGGTGCTCCTGGAGCGGAGTAGAGATGGGGGGGAGTGGCGCTGCCCAACCTCTGTGGATACTACTGGGCCGCCAATGCGACGATGGTGCAAAAGTGGGTGATGGAGGGGGAGGGGGCTGCATGGAAGAGGCTGGAGACGGCGCCTTGTGTGGGTACGAGTCTGGGGGCGCTGGCAACGGCGCCGCTGCCGCTCCCTCCAAGGAGGTATACCACGAGCCCGGTGGTGGTGGCTGCCCTCAAAGTCTGGGGGCAGTGGAGGCGGCACAGGGGGGGAAGTGGGGGCCTCGGCGGGGACACCATTACGGGGGAACCACCGGTTCGCCCCAGGAAGAACAGGTGGAGGGTTTGCGGGGTGACACAGGGCAGGGATACAAAAGTTGGGGGACCTGTTTGTGGACGGAAAGTTGGTGAGCCTGGGTGAGCTGGGGGAGAAGTACGGGCTCCCCCCCCGGGAACACCTTCAGGTACTTACAGGTAAGGGCGTTTGCCAGACGGCAGGTGGTGGAATTCCCACGGCTACGGCCACACACAGTACAGGACAGGGTGCTCTTGGGGGGGGTGGGTGGGAGTGGGGAAGATCTTGGAAACTTACCAGGTGATGCAGGAGGAGGAGGAGGCCTCAGTGGTGGAGGTAAAAGGTAAGTGGGAGGAGGAGTTGGCAGAGGAAATTGAGGAAGGAACATGAGCAGATGCCCTGGGGAGGGTGAACTCTTCCTCATCGTGCACGAGGCTCAGCCTCATACAGTTTAAGGTGCTGCACAGGGCACACATGACCGGGACAAGGATGAGCCGTTTTTTTGGGGGTGAGGACAGATGTGTTAGGTGCTCAGGGAGCCCAGCAAACCACACCCATATGTTCTGGGCATGCCCAGCGCTGGAGGAATTTTGGAAGGGCGTAGTGAAGACGGTGTCGAGGGTGGAAGGATCCAGGGTCAAGGCGGGCTGGGGCTCGCAATATTTGGGGTGGCAGAGGAGCCGGGAGTGCAGGAGGCGAAAGAGGCCGGAATTCTGGCCTTTGCGTCCCTGGTAGCCCGGCGAAGGTGGGGAGGTCACTTTATTATTTTTTGTTTTTGTTATTTACACTGGTGTTAATGTTAATTTATTATTTATGTACAGGGGGGAGGGGGGTATGGAGGGTTTTTCTAGACTGTGTTCTGTACTTAACCCTGTTGGGTTTCTTTTTCATTTTGTTATTGATATTTTATGAAAACCTTTTATAAAAAATTTTCAAAAAAATAAAACACTTAAGAACAATATAGGGTAAAGGGAGCTGTCTCCATGATTCCTGGTACACACGGCTCTGTCCAACAATAGAATGACACTGGGTGCGGATAATGTGCTCTCTTACATTACTGTGTGGGTGTACTGTCCTCAGTCCCACCGAATGCTCCACCCCTCTGGTGGGAGTCATACGGGGGTGAATTGGTGCAAATATTTACAAGCGGGGCCTGGGCGCCATGGCTGTTGAAGGGGACCGGGAAGGTAGTCTGCAAACTCTGCCTGTCCATCCAACTCTGGCCAGGAAACTTGACCAGTTCTCTGTCACAACTTGTGTGTTACACCCAGGCCCCACATCACACAGCAGTTTAGGTCCCAGCTAACGCACACTTCCCTCACTCGCCCCCATCTGTAGAACCTGCCTGCACACAAGCCTCTAAGCATGGAGGCAGCTGGCTGCACATATTGACCTTCTCTGCCACACAACTAGTTGCTGCCCTGCTGCCGGTAAAACACACGGCCCACCAGTGAGGCAACCCACTGGGGGAAACAGGAGAGTGGTTACAGAGCCTATCGCTGACACGGGTTGTCATGAATGGGTGGTGAGGATAGAGGATCCTCACCTCACATGCCAGGTGCCATTAACGAATGGGGACAGGGATGCAGTGCAGACGACAGCATACCGAAGGGGCTGGGTGAAGGATGGGAGAGGGAGAGTGGCATAACAGTACAAATCAGGGTGATCATGTAACCTGGTGACTTTGGATGGTCAAGGGAATCTCATCTGGCTAATATTCTGTCTCTTTCCTTTTATGTGCCAGACCCTTATACTACATCAACATATATACGGCTGACAAGATTCAGGAAAAGAAAGAATGGCTTGCATTTATGGAATGCCTTTCACAAACTCAGGATGTCTAAAAGTGCTTTCCAATCAACTGAGAAGTTTTGAAGTGTAGTTATTGTGGTAATGTGGGAAACACGGCAGCCAAATTGCACAAATTAAATTCCCACAAATGTCATGGCGTTAATAACTACATCTGCTGTTTTAGTGGCGTTGGTTGAAGGTTAAATAATGGCCAAGACACCTGGGATAGCTGTCTTTGAAATTGTGCTGTGGGATCTTGCCTGCACGCATGAGAGAGTAGAGGGGCCGTCATTTTAGCTTTTCATCCAAAAGCGCCTGTACGACATTGGAGTGGCAGCATTAGATTTAGTGCCCAAGTTTTTAAAATGGCACGGCACTGAATTCTCAATTCTTCTGACTTAAAGGCTGACCATAGCTGACACTTGGTAACCAAGCTTTACTTGTCACTTGCCTATGTCTGCATACTTGTGCTTATAGTTGTACTGAGTGGATAGTGAAACACCCATTCCCTTCCCATGCCCATGGGTAATTGTACTGAAGTTAGCTAACTGGACATGTAGTGACATTTTAACCTGAAACTTTCTGCACAGTTCTGCATCAGGCAGTAAATTTGCAAATCAAGCAATCAGGTAATATTATAAATAAAAGTTTGATATATTCTCATCTTGACCAAATGATTGAATTAAGTATCCCAATATGAGGAATATCCAGTGTCCTGAAACATGTGCAAGAGCATGTCTGCAGTGTATTGTCCAAAGACCACCTAACACATGTAACCCTAGCATTTAATTTGAACTTTCTCATGAAAGCCAGATGCTACTTTTAAATGTTGTACTCAAGCATTAAAACTTCGTTAAAGCCTTTTAGTTGGAAGGTTGTGATGAGCCACAAATCTGGAAAACAATGTTATAAAAAAAATAATCTTGCACAATAGTATATAACGGGAGTAAAATAGTGGCAAGTTACTTAAATAAATTCAATGCTGACAAGGTGGTTGCATCTCTTTCAACACATCTTTTAACACTCTGTTACTTTTCGCTAATGATTCTGCCAAACACCAGATCCCCACAGATGACTGGTTAACATGAAGCATTTTTAGAAGCACTGGAATTAAATTGACCACTGTTGAAGTATTCTCTCATTTTCATAATGCTTCATTATAAAATGCAGTTGCTTTTTTAAAGTGTTAGTCTGCTCAAGCATTGTATTACCACTGTGCCTGCTGTTTCATAGAATCCCTACAGTGCAGAAGGAGGCCATTCGGCCCATCGAGGCGGTGGCACAGTAGATTGGCACTGCTGCCTCACAGCACCAGGGACCCGGGTTCAATTCTGGCCTTGGGTAACTGTGTGGAGTTTGCACGTTCTCCCTGTGTCTTCGTGGGTTTCCTCCGCGTGCTCCGGTTTCCTCCCACAGTGCCAACGATGTGCAGGGATGGGGTTACGGGGATAAGCCGGGAGAGGTGGCTTAGTGCTCCTTCAGAGGGGTGATGCATACCCGATGGCTGAATGGCATTCTTCTGCGTTGAAGGGGTTCTATGGCGCCTGCACAGACCCTCTGAAAAACACCCTGCCTAGGCCCATTCTCACACCCTATCCTTGTAACCCCACCTAACCTACTCATCTTTGGACACTAAGGGGCAACTTAGCATGAACAATCCTCCTGCACATTTTTAAAATTAAAAAAAATAAAAAATTTAGAGTACCCAATTCATTTTGTCCAATTAAGAGGCAATTTAGCATGGCCAATCCACCTACTCTGTACATCTTTTGGGTTGTGGGGGCGAAACCCACGCAAACACTGGGAGAATGTGCAAACTCCACACGGACAGTGACCCAGAGCCGGGATTGAACCTGGGACCTCGGCGCCGTGAGGCTGCAGCACTAACCACTGCGCCACCGTGCTGCCCCTCCTGCACGTCTTTGGACTCATTGGCACTTAGGGAAAATCTGAGGAGAATAGCTGCAGTTGTAACTGCTGACTGACAAAGATGTTCAATGTAGGGAGACCACAAAGGAGGAGGGAGGGGTGAAAAAGTATTCTTTTTTTTACAAGACAATCATAATACAGCGGTGTGGCTATTTTGTGGTAGGTACGGAAATGTAGTCCATCTAAATTATTTACAATGCACCAGAATCTTGATCTGTATATAACATCCATTTCAATTAAAGTTAGAAAATATCATCTGGATTTCCAGTCTTTGAACTTTCTACATCAATCTTAACATTTTTGAAGAATGAAGATTTTCTCCAACATCCTCTTGCCCATCAAGAAGAGAATTTTACTGATATTTGCAGGGGAATCTGGTATGACCGCAGGAAATTCTCGATGTCATTGAGATAAAGGCCCTATTCACAGCAGGCCTTGAAGTTATATGCAGGTTAGACGTCATGCAATCACATCACACCAACTTACTGATGGCCCTTTTTTGCCCATAAAAGCAGGGCGCCGCATAGTAGAGCAAGTTACAACACTGAATTTCATTCAACCAAGTTGGTGGGGTGAAAGTCTCTTTTTTTTCTTCTTTTTTAATAATCTTCATTGTCACAAGTAGGCTTACATTAACACTGCAATGAAGTTACTGTGAAAAGCCCCTAGTCGCCACATTCCAGCACCTGTTCGGGGACACTGAGGGAGAATTCAGAATGTCCAATTCACCTAACAGCACATCTTTCGGGACTTGTGGGAGGAAACCGGAGCACCCGGAGGAAACCCACACGGACATGGGGGAGAACGTGCAGACTCCACACAGACAGTGACCTCAGCCGGGAATCGAACCTGGGAACCTGGAACTGTGAAGCAAGAGTGTAACCACTGCGCTACTGTGCTGTCCTCATACTTCAAGATGCAGTATGATATGACTTTAGCTGAGCTTCAGTAGGTACAAGTGCACAGCAATAAAACTGCTCATGATTCTGCACTGTTTAAAAAACATTGACAGTCTTATTCAGAGAAGCCCCAGATGACTAGAAATATCAGTGGCGGAGTATGCTATCCTTGTCTGAGTTTAGGTTTTGGTTACGTGATGGAATTATGGAGCGTTTTACCCTACATTTGATTTCTGCTTGATCGGAACCTGAATGCATGTGGGGCACACATGGAACACAATATCCTCTTTTGAGTGCAAACAAAAACTCTCAAAGATTTATTGAATATAATACTGATCAATACAGAGCAGGGACCGGTAAGACCGGTTCATCATTGGACACCATGGTTGTAGAGGTGACTTCCCACAATCGCAACTGAAGAGTGCAGCTTAACGTCGGAAAAATCATTATAAATTTACGTCTAATCCTCAGTAACTCTGGGATCAAAGTTTACTGAGTCTCCGCTGTGTATACAGGTTTTACTTCTCAAGAAGCTGTGTCCATTCGTTGCCAATTTTCCAAATTTCACAATTAACTAAAACCAAATGTGTTCTGGTAGCTTGCTATATCTGAACCTCAAATTATTTGATTTGTGTAGTTTCTTTTTTAAAAGTAAAGATTTTTATTTCTTCCTGTCATCTCAAAGAACAAATATACAAATTTGACTTTATTTTCAACAAAGGTACAAGTAGCCAATGCAAATGAAATTATGATGTGTCTTCTGAATCTGATACTCTTGACGGCTACAAGTTGGCTTTTATTTTCTGTACAGGTTCCAATTCATAAATTGGGATAACAGGGAGTGGGTCTGTTTTTGTAGTACAAGGTTACAGAAATTTCCTTTGATTTATGCTTCTTTGAAATCTCACGCAGTTTGCGAGGAGGCTGCCTGTTGGAGTCAATTATGTCAACTTCATTGACTTTTCTTTTGGAAGGAGGGAGGAGCTGCAAAGGAAGGGATGGAAAGAGAGAAGTGGGGCAGAGTGGCTGTCGGGTCAGTAGCTTCATGGCTAGAATCCCTGCTCTCAGCTCCCTGGTGAAACCGTATCCCTTCCTAAAACCCTGCTGCCTGGCTATGCGTTATATTTCCTGCCCACCTAAATCATCACAGTGACAGTGTAGGAAATGGTAAGAGCGGTAGCGTGGAAACATTTGTTGGGGAATTAAATTGAAGTTGAATTTTGGTTGGAAGAAATGTTCCACATTCAGACTTGCAAAAAAAAAGATTCTTTGTCTCTGGGTATCATTTTTTCCCTGGAAAATGTGGTGTTTATAATGGCTGGCTCTTTGTAGTGCCCAGCCATTTAAAATTGGAAGTAGATTCCAAACAACATAGTGAAGAGTATGTGGCATGCAGGAACTCAAGAAATTTAATGCTTTTGAAACCAGAAGGTCAAGAGGTTTGCACCGAGGGATCTAATATTACAGCGAGTAAGAACAAATATATCTCAGCTTGTGAGTAGTTCCAGAAAGAAAAAATGGTTGTCTGCATGTTTCTTAATACCCAGATGCACATTAAGAACAGAAAGGATTGCTTTATTTTCGTGCTGCAGTCAGAAGTGGGAGTGTGGTAGTCAGACATTCTTAGGTGTTGGCTATGGCTTGTGGCTGTCTCGCTCCTTTACCTTGAGAATGTGGAAAATCCCACTCAGTGGAATGCATTTCCTGTGCACACTGAGCAGGCTGGGTCACTGGTGCTCCAGTGCTCACTAAGTATTTTTCCACACAGTGGAAGGAGCATTCCTTCCCCAGCTCCAATTAAAGTTCAAGGTTATTATTCTTTGACCATCTTGGTGTCAAATTAGTCTGCCGCCCCCCGCCCCCCCCCCCCAACAGCAATATGACCATGCGCTATCTACACTGGGAGTGCAGAGGATCTGACACTTCCTGTTATACACAAAGAACAGATTCCCTGATTGACCCCCCTCCCCTTAAACTTTTTTTTTTTTAAACTCGTAAAATTTGTACAGGTAACTTGGAAGTAAAGCAACTTACTCCACAGGATATCCTGCATTATCGGGGGGGAAAAAACAAATGCATAATTTGTGTTGATGGAGTGAGTGGTAAGTTGGGCAACCAATCCAATACTGTCAGCTTTCCTCCAGGTCGGTGAGGTGAAAATGACCCTTCCCGAGACTACAGTGGATGCAATTCTCGTTTTATATTCGAGGTAATGCAACATACTGTAGCAGTCCATGAGTAAATGTCCAGTTTTAAGTCATTTGAAGGGAGTGTGTAATAAGTCCACGGAGGCAGAAGTCCCTTCACCAGAATCCCTTTTTATTAACAAAACCAACAGCAATATGACCATGCACTATCTACACTGGGAGTGCAGAGGATCTGACACTTCCTGTTATATACAAAGAAGAGACTCCCTGATTGACCCACTAATTGGCCCATCTCAAAGGCCTGATCTAAGTCATTACAGAGTGGATCCAGGATCCTGAGGGGTTTCAGTGGAGGTGTTAGTAGGATTTGTCCAGTGGAATCAGAGGGCTATGGAGGGGAGTTGACCATAAGCCTGCAGAGATTTAGCCTTGGCAACAGCAGTAAGACGGTAAGGAATGGATTGAGAGCTGGAGCTTGAAGATCTAGCCTAACCAAATCCAGCAAAATGGTAGCATAGGAATTCTGAAGGACGAGGGGAGCAGAGGCAGTAACCATGAGAAGCAATTGTGTCCCATCAAAGCAAAGTGCATTTGGCAGCGTCCAGAACAGATTGGAGCTAGCCAAGAGTGAAAAGCCTTGTGTGGAAGAACATAAGGTTGCATCAGAAGGTCATGGACTCAGCATATTATCTTATCTGTCACATCAATGCATGACTGAGGCGGTGCAGCATATTAGATGGTGCTAATTTTTAGATGAAACATTAAGCTTAGGCCCGTTTGCCTGGTCAGGTAAATCTTAAGTAGGTGTGGGAGAGCAGCTTGAGGAAAGTAACCATGATCGTTTCAACAGAAATGAGAAATCTACTCCAGTGGTTAGACATAGACATAGACATAGAACAATACAGCGCAGTACAGGCCCTTCGGCCCACGATGTTGCACCGAAACAAAAGCCATCTAACCTACACTATGCCATTATCATCCATATGTTTATCCAATAAACTTTTAAATGCCCTCAATGTTGGCGAGTTCACTACTGTAGCAGGTAGGGCATTCCACGGCCTCACTACTCTTTGCGTAAAGAACCTACCTCTGACCTCTGTCCTATATCTATTACCCCTCAGTTTAAAGTTATGTCCTCTCGTGCCAGCCATATCCATCCGCGGGAGAAGGCTCTCACTGTCCACCCTATCCAACCCCCTGATCATTTTGTATGTCTCTATTAAGTCTCCTCTTAACCTTCTTCTCTCCAACGAAAACAACCTCAAGTCCATCAGCCTTTCCTCATAAGATTTTCCCTCCATACCAGGCAACATCCTGGTAAATCTCCTCTGCACCCGCTCCAAAGCCTCCACGTCCTTCCTATAATGAGTAGATTGGTTGGACTTACTTTCTTATGATAACCTAGAATGATTATTCTGATTATCTAGCTGACCAGGATGACAGCTCCTCTCTCCATGTCACAGTGTGGATTCCAATGATGCTGAAATATGGTGTTTTCGCTCGTATAACACTCTATTTTAACAAGATAACCATTAAGCAAAAACTGAGAAGCAAAGCACATCTAACAATCAAATAAACAGACATTCGCACTGCTATCTGTCTTACCATGTAATGGACAAATGTACAAAAAGGTCCTCAAATGTCCCTGCATCAAAACAGCATGGGAATGGGAATATTGATATAACAAGTCCAACACAACGGAGTCTGTCAGTCATTTTATGATGTAGTAGTCAGGAATGCAGTTACATCGAAGTTCCCAATTAGCCACATGTGGTTAGGAGCTCATTGACCACCATTGTCCTGGGTTGTAATTGGTGATGGGCGCAAGGAGTAATTTGTTGACAGTCAAAGACTGCTACTGTGATTGGCAGGTTGCTTCTGTTCAAATCAAAAGCCACACACATTAAATTTGGTATGTGATTAATGTGGTTAACTTCTAAATTCTTCAAATGTAAAAATAACTTAAAGCAGAGCATCATCTGTAAGCATATAAAAATGTAACTTTTTTTTCAATTGTAATTATGCATCTTGTATTCTGTTCAGTTGGTTGCTTTGATGTGGATTCTTGTTAAGTACTTCTTTGCACTGCCATTCTTGCTCAGCATTCTTTTTGCACCTGTGGAGGCTGCTAACTGGTTCGGGGGGTGGGGGGGTGTTGATGAGCAGTTTTTTTTTTGTGTGTCTCTAGCAGTCTGTGAGCCTCGATTTCTGTTGCTGTGGGTGGGGTTGTGAGAATTGGGTTTCTTTTGCAAGCTTCTTGCCTCATTTACTTGCAGATCATTCTACGCCGTTTTTCCAGATTTGAGACATGCCTGCAGGATTTTTGACCACTTCTCCCGTGTTGTCAGTTGCTAAATATCCTCACTTTTCCAATCACTTTCACTGATAAAAATTCTAACTGCTGCCTAGGAGCAAAATCGGCATTTGTCCACTGGGATCAGGCCAAAATCTGCTGGTACAAGTTGGCACTTCTATGGCCGTGGTACGGTGTATGTTATTCAGTAATATAGGGGGAATGATGAAGACTGCTGAACATCAAATCTGTTGGCACTTAAGAATGCAAGGAACCCTTTGGCTATAAAATTGCGTGCATTGCTTTTGGATTCCAACCAAGGTTACCCTACAATGGTGGTCCAAATATGAACTGGAAATGGTTGTGGGGGAAATTAGGGACTCATGGTTGAATACTGCATCTACTTATAATATGTTGCATTTCTTACATTTGCATCTGCTTTCTGTCTACAACACTTTATATCCCCTTGACACAAAAGTGTGACAAACGTGACAACTTCTTCCCAATTCCAACCCACACCTTTTCAATGAAATTGTCTCTTTAAACATATGCAGGAATCCAAACTTGGTAGAGTTCTTGTGCATGAGTTTTGCATCTCCGGGCTCCCCAGCTTGTACTGCATAGGACATTCCATGTTTCAACCAACTCTGGCCAATTCCCAAAGTTCTCCAACTTTTGCTATTTAATGATAAATTGTATCAAATTTGAAGTATTACAGAAAAGTAAGGACATAATAGTTGATTTTAAAATCTAGACTGGATATTGTCAATGCCCCTGGTCCAGTTGAACCACAGCCTGCTTGACCTGAAGGTTCCACTTGGTTTTGACCAACACTCTGGAAGGTGGACTGGACGTATTAAAAATAAATTGTCCCCATGTGCCTTTTGAGAGATTTGATTGTTCCATGTGGACCAGCCTCCCATTATTGCACGGCGTTGGCCTGTTCTGACAGTTCAGTGGTAACCATAGAGTTCTTGGTTTCTTCCCTTTGCTTTTGCTGGTTTGGCTTTAGTGATTCAGACTATTCTCCTAGCTGGTCCTTGATTCCTCTGTTTTTTCACTGACCCCAGGTATATAGGGAAATTCTGAACGTGATCAAGGAACAAACAGGAATCCTTCTCTAATTTAGTTTCAGATATTGATTTTATCCCATGCCTTCATTTGATTCTCTTCCTCATTTTAAGATGAAGCTAATATAGCACTGTTTAGACTTTGGCTTGAGCTACTTAATACATTATTTTGAGTAGTAAAAGACTAGGCAAACAGTAGCACTAATAAAATGTATGTTTATATAGTGGTTAAGCTTAGCTGGTTGATCATCTAGTAGAATTAGTAGATAGTTTGTGAAATTATGATATAAGCACTATCCTTACATGATATACATAAGTTAACTGGTCTAACTATTTACTTCAAAGGCTGCGGCCATCCTCCAATCTGAACTGGTTAGCTTGCAAAATACTTCTAGAAAATGGCAGAAAAGCAGATCTATATCCCTGTTAACCGCAAAAAGAAACTGCCAATCAAACCTAATTTGAACCTACCTTAAAAGATACTTCATTTGGTCACCGTAATCACATAATCACCGTAAGGCCGACGGGCATTCTGATCGGCCATCTGTTGAGGTTTGCAAAACCTACCATTTATTTAATGGTGCTTTAAAAAAAAAAACATTATCAGAACTTAGCCCGTTCAGTGGCCAAGGTGTCCATGGCTACATCTACCAGATCTTGCTGCTACTCTGGGTAATGAGATTGTCCCAACTCCCAAGTTGTCCCCTTTTGAGTGGTGTGATAGGCAGGCTTTGGAAAACCGTAGGAAGAATATTAAAGGTGGTATTGGTACAGTTAGATGATGTAGACCAGTTGAGCTACATGGCCTGTTTCCACCCCTTTGCATTCTATGTAACTTGATAGATGAATTTTCAAAGTCCTTTTTTAAAATTGAAGTACCCAAATCATTTTTTTTTCCAATTAAGGGGCAATTTAGCATGGTCAATCAACCTACCCTGCGCACTTTTAGGTTGTGGGGGTGAGACCCACGCAGACACGGGGAGAATGTGCAAACTCTGCACGGACAGTGACCCAGGGCGGGCACCGTGCTGCCCCATGAATTTTCAAAGTCTAAGTGACTTTGTCAATCATTGAACGAACATCTATTTATTCTAGCCATGTGGCGTTGAAGTTAATTAAACATCTTTTATCTGGCTGGAATTTAAAAGGGCAGGCCTTCAGCAAACTCCTGACAATAGTTAAAATAAGTACATGAATCATTTTAATGAACTGCTTTGTTAGAAGTGTGCCATTTTGAAGATTTATATTTGGGATCATATAGATTTTAAAAACAATTATTGAACAAAGTAGCAGATGTGACAATATAGGCTTTTTGCATGAAACCTTACCTTTGTCCATAAACCTCAAAACATTGAATGGACGCCTGTTTAAGTGTAATCATTATCAACAGAGTGAGACTTGGTTTACATTTGGTTTCTTATCAGCCAGTTAGCCTAATCCTGCATCAAAGTTTTGTGAATATGTATTCAGATCACAAACTTGCCATTTTCTCTGGAATCCTTCAATAAGCAGCACATGTCTAATACTGTAGTGATTTAGTTTTCGAGACACAACAGCACTATTTGTTCTGTGAGTGACAGCCATCTGGGTTTGAGGTCTTGTGAATTTGCTGAATTCCACAGCCAGCTGGCCTTAGCTGTTGACATTCCTGGTCACTGTTCAAAATGTGCACTTTGGGCATACTCGCGATCCTGTAATAATTAACTTTCTGTTTCATAGGAAAGAAGTTAATTCTGTCAACATGTTTCCATGGGCAAGTCCATTCAGCCACAAAGAGTCGCAGGGAAATATAATATTGTGCCCTTAAAATACTTAATAATATATAATAGCTGGATCCTCTCGTACAGTTTTTTTTTGGGGTGGGGGGACCTTTTTTATTTGTTTTAAAACTCCTCCCCACTGACCATGATAGCGGATGTGTTTTGCTGTAAAGCTAGCATTGTAAGATATTTTTGATTCATTTGGGATTGGGTTCCACGAACAAGCAACAGAGAAAGGCAGGGATTTATTTTCCCCCCAAACCTGGAAACCAGTGGAACTCTGAATTCTGAAGTAGTGGTTGACCATGTTTAGACTGGAAAGGAACAGCATCCGTTTTCCACCGATTGCCGTTTTGGCTCCAGTTATTGAAGAAAGGACTCTGCTCAGTGATCTTTCTGGATTCAGACGCTATCGGAAGCCGGACTGTCAGTAATTAGACCACTGCAGCCAAATGTAAATAACATCAAATAAAAATTATTGCAGCTAATTAATAACAGAAATCTGAAACGGAGCCAAGGGATTTCTTTTTATTTGTTACAGATTCAACCAAGCAAGAGGATATTGGAAATTCAGGCAATTATTGTAACCCTTTGGGTGCTGAATTTCATTGCCAAAATTGTATTGTGAAGTTGGTTTGATTTGTACGAATGTGCCAAACATTTTTTTAAATTAAAGGACCCAATTCTTCTTTTCCCAATTAAGGGGCAATTTAGCGTGGCCAATCCACCTACCCTGCACATCTTTGGGTTGTGGGGGTGAGACCTACCCAGACATGGGGAGGGGGTGGGGGGGGGGGGGAGAAGAGAGGAGGATGTGGGGGGGGGGGGGGGGGAGAGGATGTGCAAACTCCACACGGTCAGTGACCCGTGGCCGGGATCGAACCCGGGCCTTCGGCGCAGTGAAACAGCAGTGCTAACCACTGCACCACCGTGCCACCCCCTAATGTACCAAACTTTAAAAAAATAAATTTAGGGTACCCAATTCTTTTTTCCATTTAAGGGGCAATTTAGCGAGGCCAATTCACTTACCCTGCACATCTTTTTAGGTTGTAGGGGTGAGACCCACGCAGACACGGGGAGAATATGCAAACTCCACACGGACAGTGACCCGGGGCTGGGATCGAACCCGAGCCCTTGGAGCCATGACGCATCAGTGCTAATCACTGCTAATATATCAAACTTAATGGGAACATTTTACTTTTCATTTTCAATTCCGAAACTTACATATATTTATAGACTTAGTTATTGGGTTTGTGTTGAGTATTTGACGGGTACTCGACAGCTCTAAGTTTACCTCAGAAACCCCACTTGAATGGTGTTCTTGGGAGACTTCGGGCGGGGTTTTCTGGATCCTCCCACTGGAGGGATCTTCTGATCCCACTGAATTCGACTCCTTGCGTTGGCGCCCCTGGCAGCAGGGCAGGCGAACCACCCAAAGGCCCATAGATTTTGGCAGGACTGTAAAATCCCACTGTGATCCGTCGTCACATCCGTCGCAGGAAAACCTAATTTGGGTTACGGGGGAAACCCCCGGTCCTTACAAGTGTGGTAGGATTTGGCTGCACACCACAATCAGGTAGGGATTCAAGTGAGCACATCAGTCATTCCTATTATCAAGCTATGTGTGCTTCCATCTAGAAGAATTGTGTTGATCCAGCAGAATTGAAATTGGTAAACATGCCTTAAAAGGGGTGCGCTATCGGATAATAGGATGTGGATTTTCACCTGCAGCTTTTCCACTAGCAGCTTCCTAAGTGCAAGACAAGTATTTGTTCGTCGCAGTTTCTCAGAATGGTGGCTGTGCCTTTGGAAATTTCTCAAGTCTCTTCCCAATAGAATTTGCGATATTTGGGGTGGTAGAGTGATTCGCACTGCTGCCTCATCACGTCAGAGATCCGGATTCTATTTTAACCGTGGATGATTGTGCGAAGTCTGCACGTTCTCCCCATGTCTGCCTGGGTTTCTTCTGGGTTCTCTGGTTTCCTGCCACCGGTTTGAAGATGCGCAGCTTAGAACATAGAACATCGAGTGCAGAAGGAGGCCATTTGGCTCATTGAGTCTGCACCGACTCACTTAAGCCCTCACGACCCACTCAAGCCCTCACTTCCACCCTTCCCCATGACCTCTCCTCAACCTTTTTGGACAGTTAAAGGCAATTTAACATGGCCAATCCACCTAACCTGCGCATCTTTGGACTGTGGGAGGATACCAGAGCACCCGGAGGAAACCCACGCAGACACTGGGAGAACGTGCAGACTCCACTCAGTGACCCAGCGGGGAATCAAACCTAGGACCCTGGTGCTGTGAAGCCACAGCGCTAACCACTATGCTCCCATGCTGCCTTAGGTGAATTGGCCATGCTAAATTGCCCCTCAGTGTCCAAAGGTTAGGTGGGGTTATGGTAATAGTGTGGGGTGGGGGTGTGGGAGTAGACCTGGGTGGGGCGCTCTTTCGAAGGATTGGTGCAAACGCGATGGGCCAAATGACCTCCCTCTGCACCATGGGGATTCTATGATTAGTGGTGGAGTGGTACTAATCAGAGGCACTTTACTTTGTGAAGAGAAAGTTGAAATCCTCAATGGGTGCATGCTTTCCTTCTATTTTCTTCCTGCAAGGAATTGCCTTACTTTGCTTGGCCCATGGCCACTGTGATTGGCTTGAGATTGCATGTTTCCATTTCTTATCTCTTCACCCCTTCTGCTGCAGTTCCTAGATATAGCAGCCTGAAGTTGCAAAGCTTTGCTTTTTAAAAGACAATTGAGGTTACAAAATTCTTCCAAGTTTCATAAACATCACTGGAACTTTGAAAGCTTTAACATCCATTTCGAGCACTATCAATGTTAAGAGGCGAGCACTATAGCTTTTTCTAAGCAAGAGTTGGCTATTTGTAACTCAGTAACATTGAGAATTTGTTTAGCAAGGAATATTGCATGCTTAAGCATTTTGGTAAGCACGTCAATCCTCCATTCTGAAACAAAATTCCAACAAGTGCTTTCTTGTCAAAAAGACGCCATTATCAGATCAGTTTTATACAGGATAAGGGGATGGAGTATGTATCAAACTTTTTTTTTTTTTTTTTTTTTTTTTGGAGCATCATTTTTGCAATAGAACACCTGCTTTATTGCACAATGCATAATAAATATTATGATGCTTTTCAATTTTAAGTAAATTTTGTCTTGCAAAAAAAAATTTAAAAATTACATCATTCAGGATCTATTGTAATGATTACTGTGGACGATAGTTTATTTTTATCATCATTATGAGTGTTATAAGTAGGCTTACATTAACATTGCAATGAAGTTGCTGTGAAAATCCCTTAGTTGCCACACTCTGGCGTCTCAGATACCCAGGGAGAATTCAGAATGTCCAATTCACTTAACAGGCACGTCTTTCGGGTCTTGTGGGAGGAAACCGGAGCATCCGGAAGAAACCCACGCAGACACTGGGAGAACGTGCAGACTCTGCACAGACAGTCACCCAAGCCAGGAATCGAACCCGGATCTCTGGCTCTGTGAAGCAACAGTGCCAACCACTGTGCTAGTGTGCCCTCCATCTAACCTCTCAGTGTGACATTTCTTTCTCTCTCTGGTCAATGCCTCTTCATCATGGACAGTTGAATTTCGAACACTACATTATTAACAAACATTGAGTTTGTTAGGTACAGGTTGAAGTTGCAACCTTTAGGGCAGCACGGTAGCATAATGGATAGCACAATTGCTTCAAAGCTCCAGGGTCCCAGGATCGATTCCTGGCTGGATAACTGTCTGTACAGAGTCTGCACGTTCTCCCCGTGTGTGCGTGGGTTTCCTCCGGGTGCTCCGGTTTCCTCCCACAGTCCAAAGATGTACAGGTTAGGTGGATTGGCCATGATAAATTGTCCTTAGTGTCCAAAAATTACCCTGGGTTACTGGGTTATGGGGATAGGGTGGTGTGGGGTTGGATAGGGTGCTCTTTTCAAGAGCCGGTGCAGACTCGATGGGCCGAATGGCCTCCTTCTGCACTGTAAATTCTATGATCATTGATCTATGATAATGTAAATTTATGAACAAGGAGCAGTTGTGGGCCACTCTGCCCCTCAAGCCTGTTCCACCACCGACCCACCTCTGCCTTAAAAATATTCAAAGACTGCTTCCACTACCTGTTGAGGAAGAGCGTTCCAAAGACCCCAAAGATTGAGGAATCCCTGCAAAATATGTTGGTCCACGAAATTTTACAGAGGTGATCAACTGTATTCCTTTCGGTCTTTACTGAAGGAGGAATTAGGATGCTGATTGGTTAGAATGTACCATTGGGCACACAATTACCAGGAACAGAGAGTTTGTTCCAATCATTTTGAAAAATGGAAACTTTCATTAATTGGTCTTGGAACTTGGAACACAAACACCAGTGGATTCTTGAGGCAGACGTAACACCTTAAACATTTAGATCTTTTGCTATTTTGACTTTGCTGACCAAACTCTGTGAAAACATGTGTTGGATTATTGCTGAAGCAGAGTTGGAGGGAATGCTGTTGGCTCTTTTCAGCAATGTCCACTCCTGGATTGCCCACATCTCTGCTCAATGCCTCTCTACTAAACCTTTACCACTCTTCTTGTACAGGCTTTGGAAGAAGCACAGAAAGCCATTCAGCAACTCTTTGCCAAGATCAAAGACATTAAGGACAAAGCCGAGAAATCGGAGCAGATGGTATGTATGTTGCTGAAGAGATTGTTTTGATGATTTAAGTTTGAAATACTCCATTAGCAGAACTAGAGTTGAATGTGGGAATAACATTTCAAGAATACTGGAATTCAAAAGTAGGGTAATGGTATATTTTTCAGATGATCATCAGAAAAATAGTCTTCGAGAAGAGTTTTTTTTTTTAAAGTGGGGAAAGAAGTCAACAAGGTAAAGAGGCTTGAGAGGGCAGCACGGTGGGACAGTAGGTTAGCCCTGCTGCCTTACGGCGCCGAGGTACCAGGTTCGATCCCGGCTCTGGGTCACTGTCCGTGTGGAGTTTGCACATTCTCCCCGTGTTTCGCCCCCCCCACAACCCAAAGATGTGCAGGCGAGGTGGATTGCCCTTTAATTGGAAAAAATGAATTGGGTACTCTAAAAAAAAATGTTTAAAAACAAAAGAGGCTTGAGAGGGGAGTTCCCGAGGATGGGGTCAAGATGGCCGAATGTGAGGAATGCCACAAGAGGGGAATACCCATAAGTCCAAAGTCAGAGCACCACAAGATGTGAGGCGAAGGAAGTTGCAAAGCAGAGGAAGGATTTGTATATCAGGGTAAAGATTTAGAATTTGGTATAATCAGAGCCAGGAGAGGTCAGCATGAACTGAGCTGATGGGTCAGTGAGAAATAGCACAGAGCAGGATTTGGGCAGAAGCGTTTTCGACGTATTCAGGAAGAATTCAGGAGGACGGTGAGAAGAGTATTGAAAAAAATGAGCCTTGAGGTAAAGAATGTTTATTGCTTCCAAAATCAACTTGGAGCCTTTTATAGTGAATCCGAGGGCTCTTGAAAAGAAGACGTAATGTGGCTTATTTAAAGCATGTAAATGAATGTCATGTCACTAATCCTGTCTTTGTATTTTTGTCATGAACTTTGTAATGTTAAGAATTTTGATTGCAACTGCTAATGTTGCACAGCCTTAAATATGATTTGACCCATATTAGCCTGAAAGCAATCATTAGAGAACATACTTTGGCTGGAAATTACCTTGTGAAATGTTCTTCTTTAGGTCAAGGAAATCACACGAGATATCAAACAACTTGATCATGCAAAACGCCACCTCACTACGTCCATCACCACGCTCAATCACCTGCATATGCTTGCAGGTGGAGTCGACTCTTTGGAGTAAGTAGCCATCAGAAGAAGGCCTGTGTTATGGTTTATGATGCAGAAGTGTATTGCCATGTCAGTAGGTATAGGACAAATAATTGATCCTAAAAAGTATTGCTCAGGTTGTCAGCTTGGAAACAGGAAAGATGCTGTTAACTAATAGTGCTCTATTAAGTGAAGGCAGTGCCCAATGTAATGCTCGACTATACAAATCATAAGGTTCTATTTCAGCTTGTGCTGAACTAACTGACTGTAGCCACTGTGAGATTTGGGGAACTACAGTTGAAAAACAGAGGGTCAGGGCGACACGGTAGCTCAGTGGTTAGCTCTGCTGCCTATGGACACTAAGGGACATTTTAGCACGACCAATCCACCAAAGTTGCACATCTTTGGACTGTGGTAGGAAACTGGAGCACCCGGAGGCAACCCACGCAGACACTGGGAGAACGTACAAACCGCACACAGACAGTGACCCAAGACTGCAGTTCAACCCATGTCCCTGACGCTGTGAGGCAGCAGTGCTAACTACTGTGCCTCCATGCTGCCCATGTGAAATTATTTTTCAAGTATTCCAAGAGAATGTATCATAAAGAATGTAGAATATAATTTCTGCTCTCTCCCCTCCCAAAGATGTTGATCTCTGTTAGTTTATGGTTCCATTGGATTTTGCAGTCCTTCTCTACTTCATCCAGGTGGGAGCTAAAGGTTGGTAAGGTAATGCAGCCGTCTAGCCTCAATAGTCAAGTCAGACTCCACCCCATGGGACATCCGTATGAACACAGAACAGTACAGCACAGAACAGGCCCTTCGGCCCTCGATGTTGTGCCGAGCATTGTCCGAAGCCAAGATCAAGCTATCCCACTCGCTGTCATTCTGGTGTGCTCCATGTGCCTATCCAATAATCGCTTGAAAGTTCCTAAAGTGTCCGACTCCACTATCACAGCAGGCAGTCCATTCCACACCCTAACCACTCTCTGAGTAAAGAACTTACCTCGGACATCCCTCCTATATCTCCCACCCTGAACCTTATAGTTATGCCCCCTTGTAACAGCTACATCCACCTGAGGAAATAGTCTCTGAACGTCCATTCTGTCTATCCCCCTCATCATCTTATAAACCTCTATTAAGTCGCCTCTCATCCTCCTCCGCTCCAAAGAGAAAAGCCCTAGCTCCCTCAACCTTTCCTCATAAGACCTATCCTGCAAACCAGGCAGCATCCTGGTAAATCTCCTTTGCACCCTTTCCAATGCTTCCACATCCTTCCTATAGTGAGGTGACCAGAACTGCACATAATACTCCAAATGTGGTCTCACCAGGGTCATGTACAGTTGCAGCATAACCCCGCGGCTCTTAAACTCAAGCCCCCTGTTAATAAACGCTAGCACACTATAGGCCTTCTTCACGGCTCTATCCACTTGAATGGCAACCTTCAGAGATCTGTGGACATGAACCCCAAGATCTCTCTGTTCCTCCACATTCCTCAGAACCCTGCCGTTGACCCTGTAATCCGCATTCAAATTCTTTCTACCAAAATGAATCACCTCGCATTTGTCAGGGTTAAACTCCATCTGCCATTTTTCGGCCCAGCTCTGCATCCTATCAATATCTCTTTGCAGCCGACAACAGCCCTCCACCTCATCCACTAGTCCACCAATCTTGGTGTCATCAGCAAATTTACTGACCCATCCTTCAGCCCCCTCCTCCAAGTCATTGATAAAAATCACAAATAACCGAGGACACAGCACTGATCCCTGTGGCACACCGCTGGTAACTGGTCTCCAGTCTGAAAATTTTCCATCCACCACCACCCTCTGTCTTCTATGTGATAGCCAGTTACTTATCTAATTGGCCAAATTTCTCTCTATCCCACACCTCCTTACTTTCTTCATAAGCCGACCATGGGGAACCTTATCAAATGCCTTACTAAAATCCATGTATACGACATCAACTTCAATCAAATTTGTGAGGCAAGACTTGCCCTTCACAAATCCGTGTTGACTATCCCGGATTAAGCAGCATCTTTCCAAATGGTCATAAATCCTATCCTTCAGGGCCTTTTCCATTAACTTACAGACCACCGAAGTAAGACTAACCGGCCTATAATTACCAGGGTCATTCCTATTCCCATTCTTGAACAGAGGAACAACATTTGCCACTCTCCAGTCCTCTGGCACTATCCCCGTGGACAGTGAGGACCCAAAGATCAAAGCCAAAGGCTCTGCAATCTCATCCCTTGCCTCCCAAAGATATATCTTTGGATATATCCCATCTGGCCCAGGGGACTTGTCGACCCTAAGGTTTTTCAAAATTGCTAATACATCTTTCCTCAGAACATCTACCTCCTCCAGCCTACCCGCCTGTATCACACTCTGATCCTCAAAAACATGGCCCCTCTCCTTGGTGAACACTGAAGAAAAGTATTCATTTAACACCTATTTCTTCTGACTCCTTGCACAAGTTCTCACTACTGTCCTTGACCAGCCCTAACCTCATCCTGGTCATTCTTTTATTTCTCACATAAGAGTAAAAAGCCTTGGGGTTTTCCTTGATCTGACCCGCCAAGGACTTCTCATGCCCCCTCCTAGCTCTCCTAAGCCCTTTTTTTTTAGCTCATTCCTTGCTACCTTGTAACCCTCATGCAACCCAACTGAACCTTGTTTTCTCATCCTTGCATACGCTTCCTTTTTCCTCTTGACAAGACATTCAATCTCTTTTGTGAACCATAGTTCCCTCACACGGCCATTTCCTCCCTGCCTGACAGGGACATACTTATCAAGGAAAACGCAGTATTTGTTCCTTGAACAAGCTCCACTTTTCATTTGTGCCTTTCCCTGACAGTTTCTGTTCCCATCTTATGCTCCCTAATTCTTGCCTAATTGCATCATAATTACCCCTCCCCTAATTATAAACCTCACCCTGCCGTATGGCCCTATCCCTCTCCATTGCAATAGTGAAAGACACCGAATTGTGGTCTCTATCTCCAAAGTACTCTCCCACAAACAAATCTAACACTTGGCCCGGTTCATTACCCAGTACCAAATCCAATGTGGCCCCCCCTCTTGTCGGCCTATCCACATATTGTGTGAGGACCCCTCCTGCACACACTGTACAAAAACTGCCCCATCCGAACTGTTTGACCTATAGATGTTCCAGTCAATATTTGGAAAGTTAAAATCACCCATGACAACTACCCTGAGACCTCCACACCTATCCATAATCTGTTTTGCAATTTCTTCCTCCACATCTCTATTACTATTTGGGGGCCTATAGAAAACTCCTAACAACGTGACCGCTCCTTCCCTATTTCTAACTTCGGCCCATATTATCTCAGTAGGCAGATCCCCTTTGAACTGCCTTTCTGCAGCTGTTAAACTATCCTTGATTAACAATGCTACTCCTCCACCTCTTTTACCACCTTCCCTACTCTTACTGAAACATCTGTACCCCGGAACTTCCAACAACCATTCCTGTCCCTGTTCTAACCATGTCTCCGTAATGGCCACAACATCGTAGTCCCAAGTACCAATCCACGCTCCAAGTTCACCTACCTTATTCCGGATGCTCCTTGCATTGAGGTAGACACACTTCAACACACCTTTCTGTCTGTCGGTACACTCCTGCGACCTTGATACCTTCCTCAGTACCTCACTACTCTCAACACCCTCAACTTCTTTTTCAGCCAGAGTGCTGGATTATCATCTCCCTTCTTTGCAAAGGCCAATTTACAGTTCCCCAAATCTTGCACTGGCTGCAATCAGCTAGTTCAGCACAAGCTGAAAGGAAACCTTGTAGCATGTAAAGTCTAGCACTACATCAGGCACTGCCTTCACTTAGTAGAGCAATGGATGGAGTGGAATGTAACTCCATAATGGACAGCTTTGTCTTGACAGGGCTTTAGATGAATATCTGCATGATCACTGTACTCCAAGTGTTGATGTTGTTATTTTGCAGCTTAAATAGGAATAGTTAGCTCAAATTATTATCAGAGCACAAATATTTAGAGTTATATAAATTCTTAATTGAACAATATTGTAGATGCTTGTTAATAAGCTTCTTGATGATGGACGACAAGATAGGGAATGGGTAATTAAATGAAAGTCTTTATTTATACAGTGCTTTTCACAACCACTGCCTGTCTCAAAGTGCTTTACAGCCAGTGATGTCCTTTTTCAAGGATAGTCATTGATTTTTATGTCGGAAATGTGGCAGATATTTGCGCACAGCAAACTCACTCAAAATGTAATGTGATAACGACCAGACAAACTGTTTTTTTTTGTATAATCTTTATTGTTACCAGTAGGCTTACATTAACACTGCAATGAAGTTACCGTGAAAAGCCCCCAGTCGCCACATTCCGGCGCCTGTTCGGGTTCACAGAGGGAGAATTCAGAATGTCCAATTCACCTAACAGCACGTCTTTCAGAACTTGTGGGAGGAAACTGGAGCACCCGGAGGAAACCCATGCAGACACGGAGAATGTGCAGACTCCGCACAGACAGTGACCCAAGCTGGGAATCGAACCTGGAACCCTGGCACAGTGAAGCGACTGCGCTACTGATGATACTGCCCTAGTGATGTTGATTGAGGGATAAATATTGACCAGGACACTGAGGATAACTCCCTTGATCCTCAAAATAGTGCCATGGGATCTTTTATATCCACCCAAGCAGACAAATGGGGCCTTGTCTGACCATCTCATCTGAAAGACAGCACCCCTGACCGTGTAATACCCCCTTAGTACTGAGTGTTGACCTTGATTTTTATGATTAAACCCTGGGATGGGACGTGAACTCAGAATCTTGTAATTCAGTGTGCTGAGTCAGTCACACCACAGCTGACATGGTGAATTGGTTTCAAGCAATATGCACACTATTGAAGTAACCACATCATGCAAACCTATTAATCCCTGTGGTTCTTTTGTAGGATTTGTTTAAGGAAAATATCTTGTTAGGAACATGGGAACTGGAGAAGGTCATTTAGACCCTCAAGCCTGTTTTGCTAGTCGAAGAGGTCCTGGCTGATCTGTGGCCTAAATTCATAAACCTGCCTTTGTTCCATAACCCTTAATACCTTTGGTTAAGAAAAATGTGAAAACCCCAGTTTTAAAATGAACAATTATCTAGCATCTATGGTACTTTCATGTTTGTAAAAACAGAGTTATCCTGGCAACAGACCAAAAAGAAGCCAGTATCTAGACTGTGGCACATGAGGGCATTGCAATATTGTGAAACCCTAATCACTAACACCATTACATTAGAATATCATTGGAATCCAATGTTGGGATCACGTTTATGGTACTCCGAAATTAGGAACAAAGTAAATGTAGGGGGACTGCCAGTGGCGGCCATGAGCTGAGGGGTCGCACAAAAGCTGGCTCTCATCTAGGAACCTCTGAGTGGACCTTCAACCCCACCAAAAGGGTGAAATGTTCCTGAAACTAACCAGGTTTCACCTCATGGGTGAAACTTCTGTATAGTGCTCCCATTGCGAGCCTGCGGATGAATACCACCAGCTCTGAATATTTCCGGCTGCACAGAGCAACAAGGCAGGGGTGCCCACTGTCCCTGCTGATGTTCACACTGACAGTTGAGCCACTGGCCAACGCTCTTAGATCAGCGAAGGGATGGACGCGCATTCGGAGGGGGCAGGTAGCACACAGTGTCACTCTATGTGGATGACCTGCTCCTCTACGTGTCAAGCTCCCTGGCCAGCATGGGCAAGATAATGGAGGGTGTTCAGTGACTTTTCCGGTCACAAACTCAATCTGGGTAAGAGCAAAATCTTCCCGGTGAACCCCAAAGGGTGAGGAACGGAGCTGGAGGTGCTACGTTTAAACTGGTCCAAACCAAATTCAGGTACCTGGGGATACAGATAGCTCGCAACTAGATGCAGCTCCATCAGGAGCAGAGCTGGAGGTGCTACCATTTAAACTGGTCCAAACCAAATTCAGATAGCTCACAACTAGATGCAGCCCCATAAGTGGAACATAAGAACATAAGAACTAGGAGCAGGAGTAGGCCATCTGGCCCCTCGAGCCTGCTCCGCCATTCAATGAGATCATGGCTGATCTTTTGTGGACTTGGCTCCACTTTCCGGCCCGAACACCATAACCCTTAATCCCTTTATTCTTCGAAAAACTATCTATCTTTATCTTAAAAACATTTAATGAAGGAGCCTCAACTGCTTCACTGGGCAAGGAATTCCATAGATTCACAACCCTTTGGGTGACGAAGTTCCTCCTAAACTCAGTCCTAAATCTACTTCCCCTTATTTTGAAGCTATGCCCCCTAGTTCTGCTTTCACCCGCCAGTGGAAACAACCTGCCCACATCTATCCTATCCATTCCCATCATAATTTTATATGTTTCTATAAGACCCCCCCCTCCCCCGCATCCTTCTAAATTCCAACGAGTACAATCCCAGTCTACTCCACCTCTCCTCGTAATCCAACCCCTTCAGCTCTGAGATTAACCTAGTGAATCTCCTCTGCACACCCTCCAGCGCCAGTACATCCTTTCTCAGGTAAGGAGACCAAAACTGAACACAATACTCCAGGTGTGGCCTCACTAACACCTTAGACAATTGCAGTATAACCGCCCTAGTCTTAAACTCCACCCCTCTAGCAATGAAGGACAAAACTCCATTTGCCTTCTTAATCACCTGTTTCACCTGTAAACCAACTTCTTGCGACTTATGCACTAGCACACCCAGGGCTCTCTGCACAGCAGCATGTTTTAATATTTTATCATTTAAATAATAATCCCTTTTGCTGTTATTCCTACCAAAATGGATAACCTCACATTTGTCAACATTGTATTCCATCTGCCAGACCCTAGCCTATTCACTTAACCTATCCAAATCCCTCTGCAGACTTCCGGTATCTCTGCACTTTTTGCTTTACCACTAATCGTGGTGTTGTCTGCAAACTTGGACACATTGTACTTGGTCCCCAACTCCAAATCATCTATGTAAATTGTGAACAATTGTGGGCCCAACACTGATCCCTGAGGGACACCACTAGCTACTGATTGCCAACCAGAGAAACACCCATTAATCCCCACTCTTTGCTTTCTGTTAATTAACCAATCCTCTATCCATGCTACTACTTTACCCTTAATGCCATGCATCTTTATCTTATGCAGCAACCTTTTGTGTGGCACCTTGTCAAGAGCTATCTGGAAATCCAGATATACCACATCCATTGGCTCCCCATTATCCACTGCACTGGTAATGTCCTCAAAACATTCCACTTAAATTGGTTAGGCACAACCTGCCCTTTATGAACCCATGCTGCGTCTGCCCAATGGAACCTGGCCAGCTTGGTGGAGGAGGTGAAGAGGGATCTGATAGGATTGGATTCACTCCCATTATCCCGAGCAGGAAGGGTGCCAACGATAAAAATGAACGTATTGTCAATGTTCCTCTTCTTATTCAGAACACTTTCAATCTTCGCCCCCAAATCCTCTTCACCAGGGTTGACAAACTAATCATGGCCTTTGTCTGGGCGGGAAAGAATCCTCGGGTACGGATAGCCGTCCTTCAAAGAGGGCGACACATTGGAGGCCTGGCCCTGCCGAACCTCCCAATCTATCACTGGGCAGCAAATGCAGAGAGAGTTCAGGGGTGATTGGGAGTGCCGGAGACAAAATGGGTCCAGTTGAAGGAGGCCTCCTGTATAGGGACGTCTCCCTGGGCACTGGTCACCGCCTCACTCCAGGCCCCCCAAAAACATATTTGAGATGCCCGGTGGTAGTAGCCACATTCAGGACCTGGAAACAGTTCAGGCACCACTTTAAACTCCGTGGTATGTCTGTTGCGGCCCCCATCTGCAAGAACCATAAACGTACACGGGTCAGGATAGATGCCACGCTCAAGACACGTACGGGCAGCACGGTAGCACAAGTGGATAGCACTGTGGCTTCACAGCTCCAGTGTCCCAGGTTCTTTTCCCCGCTGGGTCACTGTCTGTGTGGAGTCTGCACGTTCTCCCTGTGTCTGCGTGGGTTTCCTCCGGGTGCTCCGGTTTCCTCCCACAGTCCAAAGACATGCAGGTTAGGTGGATTGGCCATGATAAATTGCCCTTAGTGACCAAAAAGGTTAGGATGGGTTTTTGGGTTACGGGGATAGGGTGGAAGTGAGGGCTTAAGTGGGTCGGCGCAGACCCGATGGACCGAATGGCCTCTTTCTGCACTATGTTCTATGTTCTAAGACATGGAAAGAGGATGGGGGTACTGACGGTGAAGGCCATGTATGTGGACGGTAGAGTAGTAACCCTGAGGGAATTATCAGAGAAGCTCCAACTCCCGAAAGGGAACAAGCTTCGATATCTGCAGCTGCGAGATTCTTCTCTGCAAAGAGACCAAGATGTTCCCCAGTTAGCTGGATACGCCCTACTTGACAGAATGTTAGTAACGGACTGGCCAGGGGGAGATGAGTGTGGCGACATATAAGGTGAAACCACTGGATGAAACGCAACGGAAATGGGGGGAGATGCTGGGCATGGAGATAGGGGGAGGACTTTGGATCAAGGCACAGCACAGGATCAATTTCCTCATGCGCAGGGCTA
Organism: Scyliorhinus torazame; assembly: GCF_047496885.1. Taxonomy (NCBI): domain Eukaryota; kingdom Metazoa; phylum Chordata; class Chondrichthyes; order Carcharhiniformes; family Scyliorhinidae; genus Scyliorhinus; species Scyliorhinus torazame. Next base: position 203,067,261 of record NC_092718.1, read on the forward strand.
AGCCTAACACAGCAAAAGGTGGTGCACAAAGCGCACCTAATCTGGACACGGGTGAGCGGATTCTTCCCGGAGGTGGAAGATAAGTGCAAACGTTGTCTGGTGGTGGTGGTGGGGGGTCCGGCCAACCACACCGACATGTTCAGGTCCTGCCCCAGACACGTTCTGGACCGCCTTCTTCGAGACTATGTCCCGGGTCGTTAGGGTGGAGATGGAGCCATGTCTGTTTGCGGTGGCTTTTGGGGTATCGGAGCATCCAGAATTCTTTATTTGGGGGGGGGGAATAAAATTCACAATTCGGGTGTCTGAGGAGAGATTCTACCATACGTGGAAAAAATTCACCGGCCTCTTTGAGGACCTGTCCGTGACCGACAGGGTTTGCAGGTAAGGTGGAGGTGCAAGAAGCGGAGGAGAGCACCCACACCATAGAGGGGAAATATGCCTTGCATACTGAAGGATGCAGGCACCCGCACATGAAAGATCGGCACAACATACAAATGGTAGGTTGGCCCAGGAAACACTGAGAAATGAAAGGGGGCTCAGAGAATCAAGCCATCTGCCTCCTCTTGCACTATAACCAATCGAGGCAATGTAAATAGACCACTGGTGTTACTCTATGCTGTAGTAGCTGTGTTGATATTTATACGTTAACTTGCTAGCTTATTTCATGCGTTTTTCCCATTCTCTGTTATTTATGGTTAGTTTATGTTTTTCTCCGTTATTAGATGACCATGTTTTTCCTATTGTGGTCCATATACACTAATGTAAATAATGAAATGCCAATAAAAACACTTTTTTTAAAGAAAGTTAACATGGAGCTTTGAATGGGTATTTTATTTCTGCAGGGCTATGACTCGCCGCAGACAGTACGGAGAAGTGGCTAACCTCATGCAAGGAGTGGTGAACGTGTTGGAACATTTTCATAAGTATATGGGTATTCCGCAGATCCGCCAACTCTCTGAAAGGTAAAGCATCAAAGCTTCTGTTCAACTTGAGGTCACTTCTAAAGTGGTTTCCTCGCAGAAGCAGCACAGATCTGGATTTATTTAAAAAGATTAGCAACTTGTTCAAATTCACATGCAGTCTCTTTGCGTCTTATGCCCATGCAATTTGTCTAACCCCTGTTGGCGTATCTCTGCTGAAGTGTTTTGTTGAAATTGGGGATAACTTTGTGTCCCCTTACTGCTCTTCCAAATAGGAGTGAGCAAACTGACTTGAACAGCTAACCTCTCGCCTGTTGGTGTCTGGGGACAGCTGCTGTTCAGCCTTGCTTGTCTATGTAGCTATGTGTGGAATTGACAGAACTCTTGCAGATGAATGTGCAGTGCAAGCCCAATGATACAGAAGTCAAAAGGCCCAGCTCTCTTTCTGCCCTTGTTTTGTTGATGAGCAGGGAAGAGTGTGTAGCAATTCTGCAAAAGTGGAATGGTTTTTCAAAAATATTGGTTCTTGTGACATGGCTGTCACTAGCCAGGCCAACATTTATGGTCCATCCCTGGCTGCCCTGGAGCAGCTAGTTGTGGTGAGCTGAATTCGTGGTTACAGTCCCAACTGGTGAAGGAACTGCCACGGTGCCGTTAGGTGAAAAGTTTTGGGATTTTGCTGTATCGACAATAAGGGAACGGCGATATATGTTCCAGTAGAACTTGAGGAAAGGTGTTTCTACAGACCCGCTTCCCTTGTTTTTTGAGGCGGTGGAGGTAATTGGTTTGGGAAATGCTGTCAAAGAAACCTGGGTCTGTTGCTGCAGTGCTTCCAAGGACAGCATGCATTGCAATCTCGGTATGTTTTAAGTTGGTGGATAGGATGCCGATCAAGTGGACTGTGTGGTCCTGGATGGTATCGAGCTTTGAGTTAAATTCATGAAAAATGCTGAGAGGTAAAAACATGCCACAGAATAATGAAAAAATAAAGTGGGCAGGACGTAGAAGTAGTCACTGGAGTGAGCGGTAGAGGGAAAATGTAGCGTGGATCGGCAGAAGACCAGATGGAGTGATAACGTCATGAAACAAACAGGCATGAGTTTCTCAAGGATACTAAGAGAGAGACCAGATTAATGCAGCTGGAGAAGGAGAGTGCACATTGCCACAATAACTGGGCCTCTCGAGTTAACTGCACCACCACATGTAAAATGTGTGCCCACAATGATAGAATTTAATTGTATTACAATCCTAGCCGTGGCTCAGATATTGGACTGAAACCCCAATATTTCAGTTTATTTTAAGACTGTGTGGAAAGAATGATTCGCTCCGGCTGTTGCATGGAAAACAATAGGGCTTTCGTATTTCTAAAACACAACTTTATTATGAATACAATATTAAAATTTAAGCTCACTCTGGAAAATTACCTCATAACACTACTATACAATTTCCCATTAAACAATAAGAAAAGAAACATACAGCTCTTAATCCAGCTTCAAAAAATCAGCAGAGCATAGAGTAATACTTGATTTATAAAACAGATTTGGCTCCATTTAGAACCCCTGCAGGTTATGGCTCAATGTCTTTAAATAGCGGCTCCAACTAGGTTGTTTCAGCGTCTTCCTTATCTTCAGACAAGACTGCTCTGCTTTGAAATATTCTTACTTTTTAAAAAACTATCTTACTGGGATAGAAAACTGCACTTACTTGTGGACTCTGTGGTAGCCACATCAGACCTCAGCTCCTCTCTCTCCCAAAGCTTCTCCAAAAAATGTCACTGCCTCTCTGCCTTTCTGGGCTCCACCCAGCAATGGTCTCATTTCTCCAAGTTGATAAACAAACCAACACCGCAGGCTTCAAAAGCACATTAACTCTCCAGGGACCTCCCCCAGTCAAGACACATTCCTCTGGTCAATTTCACTTGCTGTTTCCTAGAAGCAAAACAAAATTATTTTTAAAAACGTGACCATTGCAGCCAAACACACTATCCCCAGGGTTTTAATCCTTAAATAGTCCCACTATTTAGAAGCCAATATTCCTAAAATCCTCCTATTGTCACAATTTGGTTTTCAACGCCCCCTCATGACCCAGGAGCTATCCAGGATATTCTTTCTTGAATTAATTTGGTACCGAATGGAACTATTTTAATTGAGTCTGATGCTGCATGTATGCAGTTTGATATAGCAGCTAATTTTCAGGTGGGCAGGTTTAAACCCTGGTCCTGGGAAGGAATGCCTTTGAGCCCACAACCCAACAAGTTCATAGCATCAGGCATAATGGGTCATTCGGCCCCTTCAGCCTACTCCACCAATCAATAGGATCATGACCGATCTGAATCTGGTCTGAACTCCACTTTCCAGTGGGTACATCCCTGCACACACCCGCCCGTGCACACACGCACCCACATACGCACGCACCCACACAGCACGAGCGTGCGCGCACACCATACTCGCGTGTGCGCGCACACATGGCGCACTCTCACAAACGCACTCTCACAAAAGCAAACACCACACGCGCATCCCCACACGCGCACACCACTGACCACACACTGCAGACCACATACTGCACACCACAGAAGCACACTCCCACACAGCATACACCACATACGTCGCACTCGTTCGTGCACACGCGTGCACTCACATGCACGCACTCTGATGGAAACACCACACCCGTATGTGCACGCCACCACCGCATGTGCACATCGCACGTGCACATCGCACGTGCACACTGCACGGGCAGACTGCACACCGCCTGCGCACGCCACACACGCCCCCCTCGCCACATAGACACATGCACGCACAAGCGACCACCTCGCCACATGCACACATCACCCCCCCCCCGATACGCACCACCCCCATGCGATCATTCCTCCCACAAGCAAATACTCACCCCCACTCCCACACACACGCACACAAACCCCCCCCCCCCCCCCCCACACACCCCATACAAATCTATTCAATGACTCCACCTCATTGTCCAGGGGAGAGAATTCCACAGACAAACGACCCTCTGAGGGAAAAAAACGTCTCCTCATCTCAATTTTAAGTGGGAGACCCCTAATCTTTAAACTCTGTTCCTTAGTTGTAGACACCCCGCACAAGGGGAGATATCCTCTCCGCATTCACCCTGTCTGATGTACCATCAATGACGACAGACGAGAGTTGGAAGAGTAAACTGTGGCTTTAATCAGCTAAAAGATACCTGCTGGCAGCCGGTCCCAGAATGAGGACGGGGCTGGAGGTTAGCCACCTTTATACTTGAGCCCGCGGGGCGGAGCCAGGAGGGACAAACCCAGACATGTAACAAACAGTAAGGACAGTAAGTACAATAAGCAAGAACAGTGTGTACAATATAATACAGTGGTTCACCACATTCACCCCCTGTTAAGAAAAAGAGTCCGGCGGGGTTGAAGTGGACAGGTTGAATTAGAGGTCGAGTCTGTCGGGGACTTTGACCTTCCGCTGTGATCGCCTCAGTCCCGGCTGTGATGAGGACACTGGTGTCGGATGAAGTGTTGAGGCCTGCGTATCCAGGAGCGTGTCGTCTTCCGGATAGGTAGCAACGGAGGGAGACAGTGTAGAGTCGTGAGTAGCAACGGAGGGAGACCGTGTAGAGTCGGGGTAGTGGTGATGGTCACTGGGGAATCTGCGGGTGCTAAGTCCCAAAGGGAGACTGTGTCCTCCTGCCCATCATGGTGTGCCACGTAGGCATATTGGGGGTTAGCATGGAGGGGAAGGACTCGTTCGATCAGGGGATCCGACCTGTGACTCCTCGCATGCTTCCGGAGGAGGATGGGCCCTGGAACCGTCAGCCAGGACGGGAGCGAGACCCCTGAGGTGGACTTCCTGGGGAAGACAAACATTCTCTCATGAGGTGTCACATTGGTGGCGGTACACAGGAGCGACCGGATGGAGTGGAGCGCATCGGGAAGGACCTCCTGCCAACGGGAGACGGGGAGACTTCTAGACCGTAGGACAAGAAGGACGGCCTTCCAGACCGTCGCGTTCTCCCTCTCCACCTGTCCGTTTCCCCGGGGGGTAGTCCTCCTTGAGGCGATGCCCTTGCTAAGCAGGAACTGACGCAGCTCATCACTCATGAAGGAGGAACCCCGATCACTATGGATGTAAGTGGGGAAACCGAACAAGGTGAAGAGGCCGTGCAGGGCCTTGATGACTGTGGCAGAGGTCATGTCAGGGCACGGGATGGCGAAAGGGAAACGTGAGTACACATCAATGATGCTGAGAAAGTACACATTACAGTCCGTAGAGGGGAGGGGCCCTTTGAAATCGATGCTGAGGTACTCAAAGAGGCGGGAGGCCTTTACCAGGTGTGCTCTATCCAGCCGATAGAAGTGTGATTTGCACTCCGCGCAGACCTGGCAGTCCCTGGTCATGGTCCTGACTTCCTCGATGGAGTAAGGCAGGTTGCGGGCCTTGATAAAATGAAAAAAACAGGTGACCCCCGGGTGACAGAGGTCATTGTGGAGGGCCCGAAGTTGGTCTACTTGTGCGCTGGCACATGTACCGCGGGATAGGGCACCAGGGGGCTCATTGAGCCTCCCAGGGCGATACAAGATATCATAATTATAGGTGGAGAGTTCGATCCTCCACCTTAGGATCTTGTCATTCTTGATCTTGCCCCGCCGTGTGTTATTGAACATGAAGGCAACCGACCGTTGGTCAGTGAGGAGAGGGAATCGGCTGCCAGCCAGGTAATGCCTCCAATGTCGCAGAGCTTCCATAATTAAGTAAGAACAGTATGTACACTATAATACAGCGGTTCACCACACTGTCAAGTGCCCTCAGGATCTTCTATGTTTCAATAAGATTACCTCTTATTCTTCCAAACTCCATTGGCTGTAGGCCCAGCCTGCTCAACCTTTCCTCGGTGTACGGTGGGAGTGAGATTCTTCTCTGTCGTTTGCAGTGACTGGATACACAGCAGCGTCAAGCGGCCTGGCCACAGCTTACCTCCCACTCTCTTAGCAAGGAAATGGTGCAAGGCATCAAAACGCAGAGAAGAAAAGGCTGCTGAAGTTGAGTTTAAAACCTACTCTCTTGTCTAGATTCCAAGATAGAATAATATGAAATCCTTGGTTTTACAGATATTTATTGTCACCAAAAACTATCTGAAATGATACTCCTGAATCTTTTGCAATTTGTTCTATTTTTGTGCTATCAGTACATGGCTTTCCGCATGGCTGTTTAAATTCTGATATTTTCCCCATCTGGCTCAGATGCTGCAACATGTGCCTCGTGATAACAGTAAACCTTTAAATGTCAGGGCTCTTGTAGAAGATAAGGATTTTTATTTGTTCAGTTCAGAATAGAGTGATGTACATTTTCAACATTTACTGGGAGAAGAATGAAAGGCGATGAATATTTTTAGCACGTTATCACATTTCTCACTGAACTTTTGTAAAATGCGGGCCAGGCTATATTGTAGGCAAGTATGACAGTCACCTTGTGCACGGCAATGTCTCATGTTGGCAAAGAGATGCTTTTTTACCTCTGCTTGTTGCGAGGGAAAAATGTTGGCAGAAGAGATTTAAAAAAAATATATAATAATTTAGGGGATCTGGGCATCGCTGGCTACACCAGCATTTATTGCCCAACCCTCGTTGCCCTCCATAAGTTGCCGCCTTGAACTGCTGCAGTACCTGAGATGTAGGTACATCCACAGTGCTGTTGGGGAGAAAGTTCCAGAATTTTGACCCAGTGACAATCGATCCCTTGAGTTCATGGGGACGATTTTGCTCTTGCTCAGGATCCGTTTGTAACCTGAGAAGGCCCCAAACTCCCTTAGGAGTTCCGAGTTCCATTATTCCTTTCATGTGGTTGGAGACGTAGAGGAACAGGCCATCCGCATAGAGCGAGACTCTGTGCTCCCTGTCTCCCCTCTGGATGCCTCTCCACCCCTTGGCTGATCTGAGAGCGATATCAGTGGCTCGATTGCCAGGGCAAATCGCAGCGGGGATAAAGGGCATCCCTGCTTCGTTCCTCTCTGCAGCCGGAAATATTCAGAGCTGGTGGTGTTTGTCCGTACGCTCACTGTGAGAGCACTGTACAGTAGTTTCATCCACTAGGTGAAACCTGGGCCAAACCCAAACCGTTCCAGTACCTCCATGTGGTCCTCCATTCGACTCTGTCGAAGGCCTTCTCTGCATCCAGGGAGATGATCACTTCTGGTGTTTCCTCCCTGCGTGGGGTCATGATCACGTTCAGCAGGCGCCTGATGCTTGTCCTTAGTTGTCAGCCCTTGACGAAGCCCATCTGATCCTCCGCAGCTACTTCTGGCATGCAACTCTCCAGGCTTTGGTGTCAATGTTTAGGAGTGAGATGTGTCTGTAGACCTGTACTCTCCTTTTTAGGGATCAGTGATATTGAGGCCTCTATCAGCGTGAGTGGCAGGATCCCTCTCGATCGCGAGTTGTTTTGCTTGGGCTCCTTGATGCCATACTCTGTCAAATACTGTCTTGATGTCAAGGGCAATCACCCTCATCTCACCTCTGGCATTCAGCTCTTTTGTCCGTGTTTGAACCAACGCTGTAATGAGGTCGGGATTTGAGTGAACCTAGCGGAACCCTAACTGAGCGTCCGTTAGTTGGTTATGTCTGAGGAAGTGCCGCTTGATAGCTCTGATGAAAGCTTCTTCCATCACTTTGTTGATGATGGAGAGTAGACTGATAGGGCAGTAGTTGGCTGGATTGGATTTGTCATGTATCTTTTGTACAGGACTTAAACGTGGGCAATTTTCCACATTGCTGGGTAGATGCCAGTGTTGTAGCTGTACTGGAACAGCTAGGCTAGGAGCGCGACATTTTCTGGAACACCAAGTCTTCAGTACTATTGCTGGAATACTGTCAGGGCTCGTAACATTTGCAGATGCAGTGCCGTCAGCTGTTTGTTGATATCACGTGGAGTGTATCGTGTTGGCTGAAGACCGACATCTGTGATGCTAGGGACCTCAGGAGGAAACCAAGATGGATCATCCACTAGGCACTCGTTGCGAATGCCTCAGCCTTGTCTTCTGCACAGGTGTGTTGGGCTCCTCCATCATTGAGGATGAGATATATGTGGAGCCTCCCCCTCCAGTGAGTTGTTTAATTGTTCACAGCTGGATATGGCAGGACTGCACAGCTTAGATCTGGTGCGTTCGTTGTGGAAACGCTTAGCTCTGTATGTTGCTTGCTGCTTATGCTATTTGGTACACGAGTAGTCCAGTGTTGTAGCTTCACCAAGTTGACACCTCATTTTTGGTATGCCTGGTGTTGCTCCTGGCATGCCCTCCTGCACTCTTCATTGAACCAGGGTTGATCCCTGGCTTGGTGGTAATGGTAGAGTGGGGTAAACGCCAGGCCATGAGAGTCAGCTACGTTGCTGTGGATCTGGAGTCGCATGTCGGCCAGTCCAGGTAAGGAAGGTAGATTTCCTTCCCTAAAGGACATGAGTGAACCAAATGGTTTTTTTATGACAATCGACAATTGTTTCATGGTAATCATTAGACTTTTAATTCCAGATATCTTATTGAGTTTAAATTCCACCACCTGCCATGGTGGGACTCAAACCCATGTCCCAGATCATTACCCTGGGTCTCTGGATTATTCGTCCAGCCATTAGAACTCGCTTCCTTTCTTCAACTGGAATCTTTATAATGTCTGCCTGAGTAGACAGATGGGGCTTTGGTTTCACATCTGTTTCAAAGGATTGTCCCTCCAGTGATGCAGCACTTCCATACCCCTACACTGAAATGCAACTTAGATTATGTCCTTAGATTCTGGTGGAACCTCTAATCTACTGATGTAATGCGGAGGCTTCTATTAACCTCTGACCAGCTTGGCCCAGTTAAGACAAGTTATCTATTTGAAGACCGCATGTTCAGATGGTGACTACATTTTAAGTTTATTGAATGTACCCTGTACTTAATGTTGCCATTCTACTTTCATGTTAAGATGTTGAAGTTTGTTTATTGCATTGACTAAAGAGCAAAGGAGCAAATGTTACATGATCAGCCCTCAAATGTTACAAGAGACCTTGGGGACCTAATTGAGAGAGAAAAGGTAACTAAAAACAGAATGAATGTTCAGAACATGGCGTTAAATGTATTTGTGTGTGGCTAATCAGGACCAGCAGTTCACACTCCCGCACATTAATCAGGCAGTGCTGCATTGTTGAAAATGCTGTTTTTCCAAATGAGACACAAAATCAAGGCTGTTGTCTGCCTGTTGAGGTGGATGTATAAAAGTCCCATTTTGAAGAAGAACATTGAGTGCTATGAATGTGCTGGACAACAGCAATCCTCAACCAGCAACACCAACCTTCATCACATTGTTGTTTACTGTGTGCAAGGCTGCCACATTTGTCAACATGAACAATTACTGCAAAATGTGTAATGGGTTGATGTGTTCCTCGCTGTGGTAACTTGAAGATGTGGTAACTTGACCACAAGAAAGGTAGTCGAACGCGACATCTTCTTTACTTCAGAAAATATTGAGATAAGAATACAGTTTGGCTTCTGGCACCAGCAGCAGCTAAACGCAGCTGTACACAAGCTCCTCGTGGTTAAACTGAAAACCCGTGCAAGTTCGCAATCCCAATGATGCCACACGCATGTGCACTTTTGTTAAAGACATCCATACACATAATCGATTATGAAGCTGCTTATCAAAACATTATTAAAACACTCAATGACACTTCTCTCCCGTTAAATTTAAATTTAAATTCCCCTTCAGGAGAGACGACAACAAACATCATACACAGGTCGCAACTAATAAGAATCTTCATTATTGTCACAAGTAGGCTTACGTTAACACTGCAATTAAGTTACTGTGAACCCCCCCCCGTTGCTTGTTCGGCTACACAGAGCGAGAATTCAGAATGTCCAATTCACCTAAGAAGTACGTCTTTTGGGACTTTTAGGAGGAAACCGGAGCACCTGGAGGAAACTCACGGGGAGAACATGCAAACTCCACACAGACAGTGACCCAAGCAGGAACTGAACCCAGGACTCTGGCGCTGTGAAGCAACTGTGCTACCATTGCCGCTGTGCGACTACATTGTGATCGTAGAACCACTGGTGACTCAGTAGACACTGGTGAGCCTTGGTTCAATTGAGCTGGACATGAGGGTGCAGACGTAGGCTGGTTGTTAGTGAGATGAAAACCTCAGCCTCTCCCGGAATAGCGCCCACTGGCCGTGAGCAACAGGAACCACTTTGATGCAGAATAACTCCAAGCTGCCATCGTTGGTTACTGCTGAAATTCCTGGCGGCACGATGGTGCAGTGGTTAGCACTGCTGCCTCATGGCGCCAAGGAACCTGGCTTGATCCCGGCCCCGGGTCACTGCCGCTTGGAGTTTGCACATTCTCCCCGTGTCTGCGTGGGTCTCACCCCTGCAACCAAAAGATGTGGATTGGCCATGCTCAATTGCCCCTTAATTGGATAAAGAAGAAAAAGAAAAAATTTCCTGACATAGACACAGTCATCCGGACTGAAATGCTTCTCCTTCTGCGTTTCCTGTCTCCTTCCTACTCTTGCTCTGACATCTGGATGTAGCAGATCCAGATGAGACTTTGTCTTTATACCCATCAACATTTCAGCTGGCAAAAGTCCAGTTGTTGTTTGTGGTGTGATACGGCACTGAATCAAGAACCGTGAGAGCTTAGTCCCAAAGAACTGGCTGTCATTCTTTTCAGTTCTTCTTTCAGTGTCTTAACAGCTCTCTCTGCTAAACCATTCGACATTTGCAAGGAAAGTAGCAGTACGCACAGGTAATATCGCCACCACGGGCTTGGAGCCACCTTCACCCCCAAAATCTCCGCCATAACCCCCGAAAAAGCCTCCCAAAACTCCACCAATTTCGGCCCAGCCCAGAACCTGTGTGTGGAATATTCCGGCTCCCCTTGAACACCGCCCACGTTTATCCTCCACCAGAGGAAAGAAACGACTCATCCGTGAAGCTGTCATGTACGCTTTGAATTGAATTAGCCTCAATCTTGCACGAGAGGTGGTTGATTTTATCCTCCGCAGGCCCTCGCACCATACCCCCGCTTTGAATAACCCCCCCCCCAGCTCCTCCTCCCACTTCCATTTTACCTCCTCCACTGAGACCCTCTCCCTCCCAATTAACTCCCTATAAATATCGGAGACCCTATCCTCCCCTATCTCATCCTCAGAAACAATCCTTTTAAGCAACAACGGGGGTGGCAACCTCGGAAACATAGAACATAGAACATAGAACAATACAGCGCAGTACAGGCCCTTCGGCCCACGATGTTGCACCGAAACAAAAGCCATCTAACCTACACTATACCATTATCATCCATATGTTTATCCAATAAACTTTTAAATGCCCTTAATGTTGGCGAGTTCACTACTGTAGCAGGTAGGGCATTCCACGGCCTCACTACTCTTTGCGTAAAGAACCTACCCCTGACCTCTGTCCTATATCTATTACCCCTCAGTTTAAGGCTATGTCCCCTCGTGCTAGCCATTTCCATCCGCGGGAGAAGGCTCTCACTGTCCACCCTATCTAACCCTTTGATCATTTTGTATGCCTCTATCAAGTCTCCTCTTAACCTTCTTCTCTCTAACGAAAACAACCTCAAGTCCATCAGCCTTTCCTCATAAGATTTTCCCTCCATTCCAGGCAACATCCTGGTAAATCTCCTCTGCACCCGTTCCAAAGCCTCCACGTCCTTCCTATAATGCGGTGACCAGAACTGTACGCAATACTCCAAATGCGGCCGTACCAGAGTTCTGTACAGCTGCAACATGACCTCCTGACTCCGGAACTCAATCCCTCTACCAATAAAGGCCAACACTCCATAGGCCTTCTTCACCACCCTATCAACCTGGGTGGCAACTTTCAGGGATCTATGTACATGGACACCTAGATCCCTCTGCTCATCCACACTTTCAAGAACTTTTCCATTAGCCACATATTCCACATTCCTGTTTTTCCTTCCAAAGTGAATCACCTCACACTTCTCTGCATTAAACTCCATTTGCCACCTCTCAGCCCAGCACTGCAGCTTATCTATATCCCTCTGTAACCTGCTACTTCCTTCCTCACTATCGACAACACCACCGACTTTAGTATCGTCTGCAAATTTACTCACCCACCCTTCTGCGCCTTCCTCTAGGTCATTGATAAAAATGACAAACAGCAACGGCCCCAGAACAGATCCTTGTGGTACTCCACTTGTGACAGAACTCCATTCTGAACATTTCCCATCAACCACCACCCTCTGTCTTCTTTCAGCTAGCCAATTTCTGATCCACATCTCTAAATCACCCTCAATCCCCAGCCTCCGTATTTTCTGCAATAGCCTACCGTGGGGAACCTTATCAAACGCTTTGCTGAAATCCATATACACCACATCAACTGCTCTACCCTCGTCTACCTGTTCAGTCACCTTCTCAAAGAACTCGATAAGGTTTGTGAGGCATGACCTACCCTTCACAAAGCCATGCTGACTATCCCTGATCATATTATTCCTATCTAGATGATTATAAATCTTGTCTCTTATAATGCCCTCCAAGACTTTACCCACTACAGACCTGAGGCTCACCGGTCTATAGTTGCCGGGGTTGTCTCTGCTCCCCTTTTTGAACAAAGGGACCACATTTGCTATCCTCCAGTCCTCTGGCACTATTCCTGTATCCAATGATGACATAAAAATCAAAGCCAATGGTCCAGCAATCTCTTCCCTGGCCTCCCAGAGAATCCTAGGATAAATCCCATCAGGCCCCGGGGACTTATCTATTTTCAGCCTGTCCAGAATTGCCAACACCTCTTCCCTACTTACCTCAATGCCATCTAATCTATTTACCTGGAGCTCAGCATTCTCCTCCACAACATTATCTTTTTCCTGAGTGAATACTGACGAAAAATATTCATTTAGTATCTCGCCTATCTCTTCAGACTCTACACACAACTTCCCATCCCTGTCCTTGACTGGTCCTACTCTGTCCCTAGTCATTCGCTTATTCCTGACATACCTATAGAAAGCTTTTGGGTTTTCCTTGATCCTTCCTGCCAAATACTTCTCATGTCCCCTCCTTGCTCGTCTTAGCTCTCTCTTTAGATCCTTCCTCGCTACCTTGTAACTATCCATCGCCCCAACTGAAACTTCACACCTCATCTTCACATAGGCCTCCTTCTTCCTCTTAACAAGAGATTCCACTTCTTTGGTAAACCACGGTTCCCTCGCTTGGCACCTTCCTCCCTGCCTGACCGGTACATACTTATCAAGAACACGCAATAGCTGATCCTTGAACAAGCTCCACTTATCCAGTGTGTCCAAAACTTGCAGCCTACTTCTCCACCTTATCCCCCCCAAGTCACGTCTAATGGCATCATAATTTCCCTTCCCCCAGCTATAACTCTTGCCCTGCGGTGTATACTTATCCCTTTCCATCCTTAACGTAAACGTCACCGAATTGTGGTCACTGTCCCCAAAGTGCTCACCTACCTCCAAATCCAACACCTGGCCTGGTTCATTACCCAAAACCAAATCCAATGTGGCCTCACCTCTTGTTGGCCTGTCAACAAACTGTGTCAGGAAACCCTCCTGCACACACTGAACAAAAAACGACCCATCTAATGTACTCGAACTATATCTTTTCCAGTCAATATTTGGAAAGTTAAAGTCTCCCATAATAACTACCCTGTTACTTTCGCTCATATCCAGGATCATCTTCGCCATCCTTTCCTCTACATGGCCAGCTCCTCCCTCAAAGTTGCTGATTTTGCAAATACCGAAATCCATTACCCCATGGCAACTGAAACATCTCCACCAACTTTCCCATGATGTCCATTTCTAACCACTTAGAATGCACATCCACGATGACTAGAAACATATGACCCATAAAGGGTTCTGTAAAGTCCACATGAAGTCTAGACCAGGCTACTCCCATGGAAGGAGTGGTGCTGGCTTGGATTATTTCACACGCAGAACAGGATTTCACCTTGTTCTCCAAGTCCTGATCCATTTTTGGCCACTAAATGTGCGATCTTATTAAACTTTTCATTCAGGAGGCATCAGAATGAGTCTCATGGATTTCATCTATGACTTGCGAATGATCACTCCAGACCCCCAAAGATCGCAAACCATTCTGCACACTCAGCTCATCCTTGCGTTTTGCATATGGTCTCAGTTCCTGAACATCTATAACAGGAGGCCAACTCTGCACAAAGAATCTTCCACCAGGACAAAACAGGATTCCTGACAATCCACTGTTTAATCTGTTTGACATTTACAGGAGAATTTAAAAGTTGCTCAAGCAAGAAAATTGTCTCCGGAGTGTCATGAGAATGTCGCTTTAAGAAATGTTTGGCTGCTCACATCAATGCAGTGATGTCAGAGTGTGGGTGGAGCTGGGCTGTCTGTCAGCTTTTTAGTTTCATTTTAGGCTGTTTGCTGCAGGGTGTGTTTTAGTTTCGTTTTCTGTGTTGGAGCTGAAGCCAGACAGAGCAGGTGTACTGTCGATCTCTCTGCCATGAAAAGACTATCTCGTGATCATTTGGTGAATTCCGAATTATAAATGTTCACAGTAGTGAACGTAAACCTAATGTGCTTCTGTTAAAAGGTGTTTCTTTTGTCTTCTGGATGTTGTCTGGGAAGTTATTAAGGATGACTTAGTGTTGTATTCTTTGGGGGTTGTATTTGAATTGATGGTTGTTAAGATGTTCATTATGTTTTAAAAAGGTTAACTTGAGTTCAGAGAATAAACATTGCTTTGCTTTAAAATAAATTTTTCAATTTCTGCTGTACCACACCTGTAAAGTGGGCCGTGTGCTCCCCATACCACAATCTATTAAAAGTTGTGGGTCAGGTGAACTCCATGATACACTTTGGGTTCTCTAAACTCTGGCCCATAACAGGAGGAAATGCTGTCTTAGTTGGCGTAACCAGTAAGGGAAGACGACTCGGAGCATCTGTGTTTGTACTGTTCTTCCCTGCCCTGTTGTCTGGTAGGCTGACGATGTGAGAGCCCAGCATTGTAATCTCATCGCGGCCATGGAAAGAATGCATCCAGACTGGCGAATGCGCTCTGGAATGGCTTGTGGTCCGTACATATGTTTTAAAAAAATAAATGTGGAGTCATTGTTTTCCAATTAAGGGGCAATTTAGCATGGCCAATTCACCTACCCTGCACATCTTTGGGTTGTGGGGGTGAAACCCATGCAAACGCAGGGAGA
Source organism: Scyliorhinus torazame (assembly GCF_047496885.1). Classification (NCBI taxonomy): domain Eukaryota; kingdom Metazoa; phylum Chordata; class Chondrichthyes; order Carcharhiniformes; family Scyliorhinidae; genus Scyliorhinus; species Scyliorhinus torazame. The sequence goes on from NC_092718.1 coordinate 203,082,383, forward strand.
ATGTGCAAACTCCACATGGACAGAGACCCAGGGCCGGGATCCAACCTGGGATCTCGGTGCTGTGAGGCAGCAGTGCTAACCACAGTGTCACCATGCTGCCCCTATACATATGGTTAATGAACGTCCATAAAGGTACTGATGAAAACGTTTTGTAGCAAAAACGGTGGCTACACCTTCCTTGTCTAGCTGCGAATATCCCTTCTCAGCTGTTGTCGGCAATCCACTGGTTTATTTGAACCGTCCTCCATCAGATGTGAGAGCGCTACCCCAACGCCACAAGGCGAGACATCACATGACAGATTAACTTTGTCCTGATCAAAATGAACCAGCAGATTAGCTGATTGTAGCAATGCTTTCACATCCTTGAAAGTTTTCACTTGTGCTGGCCCTCACTACCATTTGGTCTCATGGTGGAGCAACAGAAACAGTGATGCCAACACTGTTGAAAGGTCTGGCAGAAACCTCGCGATAGTTCACTAAATAAGACCATAAGACATAGGAGCGGAAGTAAGGCCATTCGGCCCATCGAGTCCACTCCACCATTCAATCATGGCTGATTTCAACTCCATTTACCCGCTCTCTCTCCATAGCCCTTAATTCCTCGAGAAAAATACAGAAATAATCTGAGCTCGCACACATTCTTGGGATTCGGAGCTTCCTTGATAGCTCAAACCTTTTCCTCCACGGGGGGTAGACTCTGCACTGTGGTTCTGTGACCCAGATATTCCACACTCTGTGCCTGGAAGATACATTTTCCACGCTTGAGATGCAGACCTGTCTCTGAAAATCTCTAACACTTGATCCAGACTGTTGATGTGCTCCTCCTCAGTTTTCCCTGTGATCAGGATATCATCAAAATAAACTGCCACACACGAGATCCACTGCAACAGATTGTCCATTGTCTTTTCAAAAGGGCCAGACTGGAAACACCCCAAAAAACCAGACTGTTGTATTTGAATAAACCCTTGTCGGAACTGTTTGTGACGTATTGTTTTGAGTCCTGCTCTAACAAGAGCTGTTAACGTTCGGAGGACATCTTGCCTCCTGTCAGAGGTGAAATCCGATCTTCTCCCCTCTGCAACCAATAAGCGTCCAGCTTGAAAACCTGATAATGGCAAGTTTGTAATCCCCACATACACGCGCAATACCATCACTTTTAAGAACCAGTACAATTAGAGCTGTCCAGTGCAAAACCTGAATGGGGTCAATGATTCTCAGCCTTTGCAGCCACTCCAACTCCACTTCCACTTTGCCTTTCATGGCGTGGGGCACTGTCCTGGGCTGAGGATCCACAAACAACTTAACTGTAGTGCCACGCAACATATCCCATTAAGCTTTGAAAACCTCAGGATATTTCTCAATGACACCCTCTGTCACTAGTGTGTGCTTTATCTCACTCCAGTTCAACTTAATTTACCTGAGCCAGCCACGCTCGAGTAGACGAGGCCCATTCCCTTTTACTACCAGGAGCCATGTTCTTGCTTGGCTGTTATGCAAAATGTCCATCTCAAACGCTCCAAGTAATAGTACAATCTCGCCAGTGTACGTTTGAATGTTGCTCCCTGCCTGAGTAAGGGCTGGTGCCTGCTTAGAGACCCAAATCCTTTTGAAGGTCTCCTCACCATTGACAAATGCAGAGGCTCCTGTGTCCACCTCCATCTTAAGTTACTCTCCACTGTAGCATAAATAGACCTGCGCGCACCTCACTCACATTGAACATGTTGTAGGAGCACTCCTCTCTTTGCTCTGTGCTTTCCAGGTGATGAGTACTGGACCGAGGTTTCTTTGAATTTGAATTTCCTTGCCCAGCTTTTGACTTGCTCTTAGCATTCATGCACCTTTTAGCCAAATATCCCTTTTTGTTGCAATTGTGGCACACCTCCCTGAACTTGCAGTGATTGGTATATTGTGTACCTTCACATCTGAAACATTCCGCTGTATTCATCTTTTTGTTTGCTGGCTCTTTTCTGACTTGATGCACTGCACCCATCTGTGCCCCACTATGTGCCTTTTAAATATCCTTTGCAATGTTGGCAGCCATTTCCATGCCCTAAGAAATTCCTGGAGACTTCATGAAAGTTAGTGTAACTTCCCTCAACAAACAACGTTGCAAGCTGTCTTCATTAATGCCACAGGCCAATCTGGCCCGGAGCATGCCCTCTAACACTGCCCCAAACTCTCAGTGCTCAGAGAATTGATGGAGTTCAGCAACAAAAGCAGCCACAGACTGTCCTACCTTTTGAAAATGACTTTGGAACTTAAAGAGTTGGACAGCCACTGAGAGTTTAGGATGCTGATGATTATGAACGAGTGCAACTAACTCTGCAAATGAAATGTCCTCTGGTTTCCGTGGTGTTGCTAAATTCCTCATTAGCTTGTTAATCTTTTTTCCACACGCTCAGGGGAATTGAGCGTCTTTTGCCCTTGTCTGCAATTCCATTTGCCAGGAAAAAGTGTCCTAACCGTTCCACATGCTCAGTCCAGTCCTCGTGCCCCTCCACAAACCCACTGATAGTCCCAAACATAGCCATTGCTGCTGATTGCATTGCTAACTAGCTACTCACTGTACAAAACTTTGTATTGCCACGCTGCACCTCAGATATTTTTCTTGTCCTTTTTAATCCTCATCGTCAGAAGGATGTGATAACTTGTACCACAGGAAAGGTAGTCTAATGCGTTGTAAAGGTTAAATCTTCTTTATCTCAGAAAGCGTTGAGCTAGTAATATAGTTTGGCTTCAGATATCAGCAGGAGCTAAGCATCTATGCATGAGCTCCTTGTGGCTCCTGATGATGTCACATGTGCAAGCGCACTTTTGTTGAACACATCCATGCACAAAATCAAATAGGAAAATGCTTATTAAAACACTCTATAACACTCTCGGACATGATGAAATGCTATATAAATGTACTTCTTCTGTTGCTTTGTGACTTGAAAATGTTTGAACAACTTCACGAATCCCAGATGCCAGTGCTCAACTACCATTGGTAAATGCTCTACATTGTTGCCCATGCCAGATTCCTGGCAATTCTCCTTTCGGTAATGTGGTTCTCCCTCTCTGTAGAACCCCTACAGTGCACCCAGTCCCAGACCCCCGTCCTATCCCTGTAACTCCACCTAACATGTACAGCTTTGGACACTAAGGGACACTGTGGCATGGCCAACCCACCTAAACTACACATCCTTGGACTGAGGGAGGAAACCGGAGGAAATGCACGCAGACACTGGGAGAACGTGTTCCACACAGCAGTCACCCAAGGCTGGAATCGAACCCGGGTGCCTGGTACTGTGAGGAAGCAGTGCTAACCACTGTGCCACTATGCCACCTGTACCTCTTTCAACCCTTCTTCCTCCCTCATGATTTGCTTGACTTCTTTTGTCACCATGTTGGCTTTACTCTCCTATTTTGTTGTCAATGTTTTTCAGGACAATTGTTTTCCCTCTATATGCTCCCCTTTAACTAGTTTTTGCCACTTTATGCCTTTCATGCATACTTTCATCCCCTTCACCCGCCTCCTGAAAATCCTGTTTAATTGAGTTCATCGTCTGTTCCATTCTCATTTCCATCTTTAAAAGTAACTGCAATCGCTGAACCTCTTACTTCAGTTGGCCTCTTATTCCTTCCAATGAAGTTGAAACACATCCAGTACTGCCTTTTGCCATGTGTATTGCCTCATCTGCTGTTCACGGAGATCCTTTAATTATTTTATTTGTCCATTGGTCTGGGTGTTGTCAATGTTTGAGCTTCAAAGTAATCCCCAGTGATGGTCATGTAAAAATTCACAAGTGTGAGGCAATGGCATTTTACAGAGATCAAGGACTGGAATGTTTGTTTTGGCAACCACCCAAACGTTTTAGGTATCATTTGTCTTTGCACTTTTAAGAAAGAATCACTTGGATTTCAATTATGTCACAAATATGTCAAATATTTTTCAACTTCTTGACTGTAGATCTTTGTCTGAACACCTGACTTTTTCAATAAACCTCCCTTCTGCAGTTTCGTTGGTCAAATGTTTCACATCTCAATTGCAATTTTTAATTCTGTGCAGGTAGGCAGATTGCCTCCCCGTGATAATTACACTTGAGTTGATATTTGTTCTTGGGGAATGTACGTTAGGATTTATTGATTCCTTTGAGCAGAGGAAATACTCCACTTGTTCCTCACTCCCTCTTTATTCGCGCTCCCTACTTCCTCATACTCCCCCAATTCTCACGCTCTTGCTCTTAGTCCTTCCTGTCCTCCCTCCTGCTGTTCTTTGTCCTCTGTTTTCTGATACGTGTAGAACCTGGGAAGATTCTGGCTCTGTCCTGATTGCAGATCTAATCCACTGCACGACTAAGTGAGCATAGTTTTTACTGACTGTAATTCAGACGGCATAAAAATGCGGCATACTGTTGTTTCAACAGTAAGAACAGGGTGTAAATCCTCTGGTTTTTGTTTTCAAATCTCACCATGGCCTCACCTCACTCTAATGTTTGCCTTTGCGCCTCACGTTTCCTCACAGACCCTCACTCCTCTAGCATTTGACTTCTTACTCCCACTGCTTCAGCATTGGTGACAGTTTATTCAGCCAATACATTCCTGCCCTCTGGAATTCTCTGCCAGGTTTTTTGCCTGCCCTATGTTTTTTTAAAAAAACTTCTCAAAACAGATGTTTCTGTTCTCCACCCTAATTTCTCCCATTTTTTCCCCCTTTCCCCATATCTACTGCTCACCCTGCACTCGGTATCACAGTCGCCTCACAGCACCAGGGTCCCAGGTTCGATTCTCGGCTTGGGTCACTGTCTGTCCGAAGTCTGCACGTTCTCCCCGTGTCTGCGTGGGTTTCCTCGGGTGCTCCGGTTTCCTCCCACAAATCCTGAAAGACGTGCTTGAAAGGTGAATTGGACATTCTGAATTCTCCCTCTGTAGCTGAACAGGCGCCGGAGTGTGGCGACTAGGGGATTTTCACAGTAACCTCATTGCAGTATTAATTTAAGCCTACTTGTGACACTAATAAAGATTATTGTTATAAAGATTATTGTTAATCTCCAGTTTGTTGTAAAGTGCTCTGCATTGTTGCAGCAAACAAAGCAACCCATTTCAAATTGGGAAACTTGGTAGCTAGGTGCAGGGTGGAACCCAATTTGATTTGTTTTGTCCTACAGAGGCAGATTATCCCTGACATTGTCAGTGCTTGTCTAATATTTCTCTCACCAGTTGACTAATTCTGGGTCTCATAATCTGTTTTTGCAATGCAGCCCTTGAGACACTTTTCCCCGTGTGTTGCTCGTCTCCCATTAAAGGACTTTTTTTTAAAAAAGGAGCTTGTTTTTCATTTGTCCACCTTCTATTTTTGGAACCCATGAAAAGAGAACGCTGTTGAGAATACCGCAGGCCGGCTGTCTGCGGGGCTTTATGACTGTAATTTTGCAATTCAGGCTTTTCTCTCTGCCCGCCACCCCAGCACAAAAAAAGTTGAAAGAATTTCAGCTGACCCCCTGTCAGTCCCTTTCCCACTGCAATGTACCACGTCCATTGATGTGGTTTCGTGCAGACAGATCTCAGATGTGGCTGGCAGATTTGAGTGTTGGAGAGGGCGGAAAGCTAACATCTGTGCTACAATGTTGATGTTTGTAAACCTTAACTCATAGAGTGCTGGTAGGTCCTTAGTCATGTGATTAGGGCACAGGAGTAAGCCATTCAGTCCGTTGAGCTCATACTGGCCTTTAACAGTTGGTATAAACATTTCGAGAAAAAAAGTGTTTCAGGTTTGTTGCAATTTCTTTTCCCCCCGCCGCCGCAATCGAGAATCCCAAACAACCGGAGAATGGAGCGTACCCCAAAAAACGGGTTTAGCTCCAGGCGCAAGACCGGTTGCCACTCTACACCGCCCCGTGCCAGTGGGATCATGGGAAAAGCCTATTTAAATACATTTGAATGTGATTAATGGGTGGGAAGCCCGATTCTCCATCTTCCTGGTACGCCCTGCCCCTCAAAGCCAGGAGTCACATGGGCATGATTTGGTGCGAGTCTTTACAAAACACATCCCAGGCTCCATTACCTTTGAATTGGAGCAAGGAGATAAGAAAACGTTTCCCTTTATTCTGGCTTGCTGGAACTCTGCGAGTAGCAGGAAGCGACTTGGTACCAAGGGTGTGGACTCTAGGTGCCCCTCCCACAGGATCGGAGTGCCCTGGCTGAACAACCCATTGCTGCTCTAACAGCATTTCAACCCTCACTTTGGATGTAACTTACATGCTCCTGACTGTTGAGACTGTTGGCCACTGACACTATCCTGGAAAAGCTCCGGGGTCGCCTGATCATGTGGGGGTGGGGTGGGGTTGGGGGTGGCACAAAATGCTGAGGATGGCGCAGCAGTGCAACCCTGTAGTCTGGTAGGTTAGGATGGGCAAGGGAATGCTCAACTTGGTGATAGTCTTTATCTCTCTCTCTCTCTCCCCTCCCCCCACACACACAAATGGATTTTGGAACTCAGCCAGCAAGGCTAGCTATCTGCCTGGAGGCTGATGCCGTCGCGGATGTGTAGTTGTGCGAACGCCAGGGTCAGCCCTGTGAAGACCCTGCATGACAAGAGCCTGTCCCAGAACAGCAGGACCCAGTCAGTGAGGCTCAAGTGCCGGCCGTCCGCCAGTCTGAGGAGGAGGTGTGAAGGGGGCAGCGCATCAGACCACGTTTACACTGTCCGTGCTTGTCCTTCGAGGAGCTGCTGGACCGTCAAACAGATCTGCGACATCTGTGCCAGGTAGTGGCGCACCTGGCACTGTGAGTGTTAGGAGGAAGACACTGCTCCCGGTGGCTGTCAAGTTGACGGTGGCCCTCAACCTCTGGCTCGTTCCAGGGCTCGAGTGGGGACCTGTGCAGGATCTCACAATCGTCTGCGCACAGGTGCATCCAAGGTGTGATGGATGCCCTATGCGCCCAGGCATCTATTTACATCAACTTCAACCTGGACCAGGCCCACAAGGATGCCCAGACTGCTGCATTTGCTGCCATTGCTGGAATGCCCCAGTTCTAGGGGGTTATTAATGGCATTCAGTCACACTGAGAGCACTGGCTCGACACGGGGGTGCCCTTCATTAACAGGAAGGGCTTTCACACCCTGAATGTGCAGTCAGTGAGCTTACATCCTGGCACAATGGGAGGTTGCCGGCACCTGTGAGGCACTCCCTCTGGTGAGGGCTTGGCTAGTGAGCGACGAGACCTACTTGCTAAGGTCATGGCTTGATGACACTTGTGCAGAGACCCCAGACGGAGATGGAGAGGCGTTATAAAGATGCTCACTCCGCAACCAGGAGCGTCATCGAGCAGTGCATCGGCATCCTCAAGATGTAGCTCCGATGCCTGGACTGCTCTGGTGGGGCTCTCCAATGCAGCCACCAGAGGGTTACGCGCATTGTGGAGCCAGGTGAAGGCGTGGAGCTGGCTCAGCCGGCTGCTGAATGTGTGATTCAAGACCGTCACACGGGCAACTTCGTCACCTCTCGATTTACTGATTAGGCCAAAATATCGGCAGCTCCTCTGTCCTATTCCCCGCACACACCCTGCCCCACCACCTTCCTTCTCTCTCCCTTAGCCTTTCTTTTTATTTTTATAAATTTACAGTACCCAATTAATTTTTTCCAATTAAGGCTCAATTTAGCATGGCCAATCCACCTACCCTGCACATCTTTGGGTTGTGGGGGCAAAACCCACGCAAACACTGGGAGAATGGCTGCAGTATTCCAGGGAGGCACCAGCATCGGCCCCAACCTTTCTTCCTCCCTCGGGGTGCTTGCTGACCCACCCCGGGCCACTCCATTGGATGGAAGGGAAGCTAGGGGTGTGCTCCTAAGCCCTCACCGTTACCTGGCTCTGCCACTCCAGGAGGCCTGCCCTCATCTGAACCATGGTGTTGTGCCCTCAGCCATGGAGCTCTGTGACTGGGCCATGTTCCTCAGAGAGTGAGCCATGTCCTTCTTAGTCTCAGTCCTGTCCCTGTCTGATAGAGTCATGTCCATCTGTGACTAGCTAAGGTCAGTTAGTACCTGGCCCATGCTATCGATGCCTTCAGCTAAAACCATTTGTGAATGGACCAAGCTTTCGCGGGCTGCAGCAATGTCCATCTGGGCCTAGGACATGTCTGCCTTTGGTTTTGCCCTCCTGTCCTGCACCTCAGTCATGGAAAGTACAGTGTACCCCAAGCCTTGGATGTCCTGCCTGGTGCCAGGAATCTGCTCAGGGCTGGAGATGAACTTGCAGTGGGAGAGGGAGGATACAGTGGGAAGGGAGGAACCAGTGGTCATGGTCCACATTGTTACCAATATCATAGGCAAGACTAGGAAAGAGATTCTGATTAGGTAGTTTGAGCAGCTAGAGGCTCAATTAATCTCTGGATTATTACCTGAGCCACTAACAAACCATTCGAGTGCTAAATACATGGCTCAAAGATTGTTGTGGGAGAAATAGGTTTTGATTCATGGCATCAATATTGGAGGATGTGGGAGCTGTACCGATGGCCTTCACCTGAACAGTGTTGGACTCCGTGTTCTGACAAGTCGTAAAACTAGGGCGATTGAGAGGGTTTTAAGCTAAATAGTGGGGGTGAGGGATTAAATTTTGAGAAAATGTGATAAATTACAAAGAGAAGACCAGGCCAGAGAGCAAGGTAGCATTGAGCAATAATTAGAGCATGGCAGGAGGGGACAGTGCGTAAAAACTTGGAAGAGAGAGTCAGCAGATGAGGCTAGAGGTTTCAAAAATAGTACAAGGACAGAACTTAAAGGCTCTGCATCTTAATGCATTCATTACAAAACCTGAATTGAGACTGCAAATAGAAATAAATATGTATGATCTGGCTACAAAATGACATTGGCTGGGACCGGAGTATTAAAAGCTACATGATATTTCGGAAGGACAGTAAGCTAGGAAAAGGTGGTGGGGTAGCTTTGCAAATAAGGATGGCATTTGTATATAAGAGAGGGATGACCATAGTCTCAAGATCAAGATCTAGAATCAGCTTGGGTAGTGCTGAGAGATGATAAAGGTAGGAAGTCACTTGTGGAAGTGGGTTATAGGCCAGCTAACAGTAACCACATTCTAGGATGGGGTATATAAGAAGGAATAATGAGGACAGGTGAGAAAGGTATGGTGATAATCATGGGTGATATTAATCTACGTATAGATTGGACGAATCAGATTGGCAAGGGTAATGTGGAAGATGAGTTCACAGTGTGTTTTCTGGACATTAATCTGAAACGTTTTATGCGCGTTTTTTTCTGATGCCAGGTTTTTCTTTACAGATTTTTAAAATTGAATTCCAATTCTCAAACTGATCTGGTCAGAATTGAATTTGTGTTCCCTAAATTATTGATTAGTCCAGGCCTTTGTCTGCTAAGATATCCACTGAACGCCCAGGGAGGGAACAGACCACGGGACCCAGCCCAACCTGCCTCAGGAAGCCCCTGCCCACGACCCAGGACCCCAGAAACGGCGGAGACCCCGCAAGAGGACCCGAACGCGCTGCAAGGTATTCCTGCGCCCGCATAACCCGGATCCCATCCGGATCGCAAACTCGCCCCCCTAGCAACCCCTCTACCTCAACCAGCGCGCGGGTCCCTGCCAGACACTACCCCGGATACGTAAACAGCGCCCTGGTCCCCGCCAGCGCCCTGGACCCCGCCAGATGCAACCACCTACCTTCCACAGGGGCTGACGTCTTCCATCGGATCCCAAGATCATCCAGCAGCAGCCGCCAACCGAGGAAGCGAGGGAAACGCGGCGGTCTGCAGGTTAGACTGAAGCAACGCGGTTTGACGACCCCTCTCCCCAGCTTACACCTGTCAAACGTCCAAGCGATCAAAAACAAGCTGGATGAACTTAACACCAGACATACCTCTCCAGAGTGAAGTAAGAGACTGCTGCGCGCTCTGTTTCACAGAGACATGGCTCACCCCCGCCTCACCGGACTGTGCCATACAACCTGAAGGCTTCTCAATGCACCGGGCGGTCCGCACGGCATCATCAGGCAAAGGGTGGAGGGGTGTGCCTCCTCATCAACTCCTCCTGGTGCTTGGATGTGGCGACCCTGGTGACCTACTGCTCCCGAGACCTGGAATACCTGACCGTGAAGTGCCGCCCATACTATCTTCCACGTGAGTTCACTTCAGCCATTATCACAGTGGTCTACATCCCACCCCAGGCAGTAGTGGGGAAGGTACTGGACGAACTGTACACCGTTATAAAACAACTACGAAACAGAACACCCGGAGACCTTGTTCATAGTGGCCGGAGACTTCAACAAGGCCAAACTCAAGAGTGTACTGCCAAAATTCCACCAGCACATCTCCTGTCCCACCAGGGGCAACAACACTCTTGACCACTGCTACTCAAAAATCAAGGGCGCCTACCATTCCATCCCCCGACCGCACTTTGGGAAATCCGACCATAAAACAGTGCTCCTTCTCCCGGCATACAAACAGAAACTCAGGCGGGAGAATCCAGCTAAGAAGGTTGTGCAGTGCTGGTCCGAGGAGACAGAAGAGGTCTTACGTGACTGCTTCAAGACAGTGAACTGGTCCATATTTAAGAACTCCGTGACCAACTTAAATGAGTATGCCATCACCGCCACAGACTTCATCAGCAAATGTGTGGACGACTGCCTGCCAAAGAAAGCAGTACGTACGTTCCCCAACCGGAAACCATGGCTCAATCACGAGATTGACTCCGTACTGAAGGACAGATCTGAGGCGTTCAAGGCAGACGACCCTGACCTATACAGGAAATCCAGGTACTACCGCCACAAAGCCATCCGAGATGCAAAGAGAGAATATCAAACCAAGCTAGAGTCACAGACAGACTTTCGGCGGTTGTGGCAAGGACTAAACAACATAACGGGCTACAAAGCGAAGCCGAGCAGTATCTCTGGCAGCAGTGCACCCCTCCCCGATGAACTCAATGCATTCTGTGCTCGGTTCGAGCAGGTAACCAACAATCCGCTGTCGAGTGCCCCAGCAGCCCATAATTCACCCATACACACCATCACAGCTTCCGAAGTCAGATCGGCCTTCCTGAAAGTGAACCCTCGGAAGGCGACGGGCCCGGACGGGATCCCTGGTCGTGTCAGAGCCTGCGCGGACCAGCTGGCAGAGGTATTCGCAGACATCTTTAACCTGTCCCTACCCCATTCCGAGGTTTCCACCTGCTTCAAGAAGACCACCATCATACCGATACCAAAGAAGAGCCAGGCAACGTGCCTCAATGACTACCGTCCAGTGGCCCTGACTCCAGTCGTAATGAAGTGCTTCTAGAGGTTGATCATGAAGCGCATCACCTCCATACTCTCAGAACGCCTTGATCCACTGCAATTCGCATATCGTTGCAACCGGTCCACATCAGACGCCATTTCCCTGGCCCTACACTCCTCCCGAGAGCATCCTATTTATTGACTACAGCTCCGCCTTCAACACCATAATCCCAGCCAAGCTCATATCAAAGCTCCAAAACCTCGGACTTGGCTCACCACTCTGCAACTGGATCCTCGATTTTCTGACCAAGAGACCACAATCAGTAAGAATGAACAACAACACCTCCTCCACAATAGTACTCAATACCGGGGCCCCGCAAGGCTGCGTACTTAGCCCCCTACTCTACTCCCTGTACACACACGACTGCGTGGCAAAACTTGGTTCCAACTTCATCTACAAGTTTGCTGACGATACGACCATAGTGGGCCATACGACCAGGAGGGAGATAGAGAACCTAGTGGAGTGGTGCAGCGACAACAACCTCTCCCTCAATGCCAGCAAAACTAAAGAGCTGGTCATTGACTTCAGGAAGCAAAGTACTGTACACACCCTGTCAGCATCAACGGGGCCGAGGTGGAGATGGTTAGCAGTTTCAAATTCGTTGGGGTGCACATCTCCAAAAATCTGTCCTGGTCCACCCACGTCGATGCTACCACAAGAAAGCACAACAGCGCCTATACTTCCTCAGGAAACTAAGGAAATTCGGCATGTCCACATTAACCCTTACCAACTTTTACAGATGAACCACAGAAAGCATCCTATCGGGCTGCATCACAGCCTGGTATGGCAACTGCTCGGCCCAGGACCGCAAAAAACTTCAGAGTCGTGAACACTTCCCAGTCCATCACACGAACCTGCCTCCCATCCATTGACTCCGTCTACACCTCCCGCTGTCTGGGGAAAGTGGGCAGCATAATCAAAGATCCCTCCCACCCGGCTTACTCACTCTTCCAACTTCTTCCATCGGGCAGGAGATACAGAAGTCTGAGAACATGCACGAACAGACTCAAAAAAAACTTCTTCCCCACTGTCACCAGACTCCTAAATGACCCTCTTATGGACTGACCTCATTAACACTGCACCCTGTATGCTTCATCCGATGCCAGTGCTTATGTAGTTACATTGTATATCTTGTGTTGCCCTATTATGTATTTTCTTTTATTCCCTTTTCTTCCCATGTACTTAATGATCTGTTGAGCTGCTCGCAGAAAAATACTTTTCACTGTACCTCGGTACACGTGACAATAAACAAATCCAATCCAAACTACTGACCCGACAAGTGGTAAAAGCATCACAAGACAAAAATAGAGACTGTCGAGCAGACATTATTGTAATAACTCATTTTTCTGGCTGGAGAGGAAACGTATCGTGAATAATACTTGGGAATGATTGAAGAGTATAATCTCATGATAAACGGCAGTAGTGTATTGTAAGTGTTTTGTGAATCTTCTCTCAGCAATGATCATTAAACTATAGTAGATTAATTAAAACAATTAGACATTGTGCCCTTGATGCGACAAATCATTTACACACAACTCCACGTTAGCAACAGGCAGCAGTCCTCGAGGAAGTATAGTCTTGATGACACAGAATCCTCAGAGACTTTCGTTTCCAATCCTTTTAAACAGTCTGTTGGACTCTGGCAACACTGAAAAAGTAGCAATGGGTCTTGTCCGATCCCCAATCCCATTCCCTTCCTGTCTTCAGCTCTCTGCTCTTTCTAGCGGCATAACTCACGCACTAACAGTCGCTGCTCTATTTTCAGAGATCTGCTTCAACACCAGGATGTTTGAAGACTACCAAACATAAAACTGCTGAGAACCGTCCTTGTTCTGAACCGCCAAACAGAAAACACTGGCTGACTTAACCACACTCTAATTCGCTTTTTATTTACCGTTGTTGCTTAACTGTTCAACCCCATGGTAACCTCAAATCATGCTGGCATTGCTTGGAACCTCATGTTGTCATAATGAGGAAACCAATCCACCCTCTTTCGGAATACACCGCAGTGAACTTTGGTTGCAAAGGGACACCTCGCAAAAGAAATTGCAGACCTTTCCCGCACATGGATCATTACAAGATCCTATTGCACCTTTATTCCTGTTCAGGTGCACTTTTTCAGGGGCAAACTAAATGATTCTTACTTCCAGGGCCAGGGACCCCCTATGGAAGACATATACAATTACACAATTAAACACCGTAACCTGAAGCCAGTGTGCTTCGTGTAGTTAATCTGAGACCACTGCTGACGCCAATCTTAAATTAACTTCTCTGAGCTGCATAGGAGTAGCCCAGGATGTTTTCACTGGTTCTGCCTGTGGAGAAGAATCTAAATTCTTCTGTGATCTGATAGCCTAATGTTTTATGAAGACAAACTTTATATAAAGCTTTGCACATCATCCGAATGTCCCAAAGTGGTTCACAGTTAATGAATAATCTTTTGAATTGTTGATGCTGTAGTTTAATGAATGTTACAGCTTCTTACTGCTAGCCTGCACTTTCTGTAATTTATCCTTGTGTGCTGATCACTGGTAAATGATGTGGTTGTCATTTAACCCCATTTCTTGTTTTCTGCCAATGTTGTTCTATATCTGTACCCTGGGGTATCTACCTCCTCTACTGTACAACTCACCAATGATCCTTAGGCAGCCCCTTCCAAACCCATGACCACGACTATCTAGGACAAGAGCAGCAGATGCATGGAAATACTACTACCATTTAATAATAATCTTTGTTGTCACAAGTAGGCTTACATTAACACTGCAATGAAGTGACTGTGAAACTCCCCTAGTCGCCACACTGTGGTGCCTGTTCGGGTACACCGAGGGAGAATTCAGAATGTCCAATTCACCTAACAGCACGTCTTTCGGGACTTGGGGGAGGAAACCAGAGCCCCCGGAGGAAACCCAGGCATTGGGAGAACGTGCAGACTCCGCACAGTGACCCAAGCAGAGAATCGAACCTGGGACCCTGGCACTGTGAAGCAGCAATGCTAACCACTGTGCTACCGTGCTGCCCAAGGAGGGTGACCTGGACGTCACCTTCCAAGTCACTCACCATCCTGACTTGTAAATATATCGTCGTTCCTTCCCTGTCGCTGGGTCAAAATCCTGAATTCCCTCCCTGACAGCACTGTGGGTGTATCTATACCTCTGGGACGCCAGCGGTGCAAGAAGGTGGCTCACCCACCACCTTCTAAAGGGCAACTAGGGATGGGCAATAAATGCTGGCCCAGCCAATGATACACGCATCCTGTAAATTAATTTTAAATATATGTTAGCTCCCTCACTCTCATGGTAACTCCTTCATGCACCAATCAGCACTTTTCAAAATGTACAAATTGAAACTTAAAAGCTTTAATGTATGGGAAACTGGATCGATGGTCCAGTGGCCTTTCACATAGCACAGAGCACTGATTGGCTGGTGCTGACAACAGGGCTGCTCAACATGGTACCTTTAAGATGCACAAAACTTTTTTGATTCATTTGTGGGATGTGGGTATCATCGTTGCCTTCCCAAAAGGGGGCTGTTTAGCACAGGGCTAAATCGCTGGCTTTGGAAGCAGACCAAGGCAGGCCAGCAGCACGGTTTGATTCCCGTAACAGCCTTCCCGAACAGGTGCCGGAATGTGGCGACTAGGGGCTTTTCACGGTAACTTCATTTGAAGCCTACTTGTGACAATAAGCGATTTTCATTTCATTTTCATTTCAGTTGCCCTTAAGATGGTGGTGAGTCACTGTTAGGGAAGGTGTCCCAGGATTTTGACTCTGTGACAATGAAGGAACAAACATAAACCAGCAGGGAAATCATTTCCAAACTTTTAAAAGTGTGTAAGTTATTTGGTTGCTTCAGTAGGGGTATTCAGCAATGTTTTTACCCAAATAATTAATATGCTACAAATAAATATCTTGAATCCATTTTGAAACCCAGTCATAAAAGCTTTCAATGGCAGAGGCAAAGTAAAATTACCTAATGAATTAAACACAGCTCTAGAACAAACATTGTGCATGTCTCAGGTTCTCAAATACAAGTGAGGACGGTAGATGTCTGGCTATGAGAGAATGACGTTTTTCTCTACTTTTATGAAGGATATTTTACACTCCTAAATCAAAAGTATGTTGCTGTATGCTTGCTTGGCATGCCATGTTGTTGTTACAGTCCTAAACCGCCTATGTTAGGTGGAACATTCTGTACTTACTCAGGTTTGGACTCCTATTCACATTCCATGGTTAATGAGGTTTCATGTGGTGTCTAACCCATCCTGTGTTGTTTGAGAGGAACCTTCAGTGCCTTCCAGGCTGCATGTGTAAAATCGGCCATCCCACTATGTGATTTCCAGTTCTCCTGTTGTAAACCTGTTTATGGATTGTCAGCAAGGCTAAATGTATGTGGCATTTCTCTCAGCCTGCATGTCCAAATTCAGTTTCATTTGCCGCTGTCCTATACCTAGGCTTACTTTTTGAAGGGATAAATGAATGAAAGTGCTTATTTAACTTTGCAAGACCACAGGATGTCCCATTACAAGTGTAATGTAAGGAACGCAGCAACCACTTTGCGCACACAAGATCCCACAAACAATAATCTGGTAATGTTTTAGTGATGTCGGTTAAGGGATGAACATGATCAGAATACTGGGGAGAGCTTACCTGCTCTTCAAATAGGGGGACGGGAATTTTTAGACCTTGGTCGAATGTCTCATTCGAAAGAAGACACGTCCAACAGTGCTGCACCCTGTCAAGTAATGCACTGGAATGTTAGCCGAGACTTTGTGCTCAAGGGCAGGATTTAGTGGCACATTAGTTGCGGGCGCAAATCCCGTAACGGTCGCAAAATATCACAAGAGGCTAACAATGGGATTTACGCTGGTGAGATTTCAGAGTGCGATCTTCCCGGGCCCAGGAAGTCGAGAACCTAATTTGCATCAATTTTAATGTATTGTAATGTACTTGGGCGGGATTAAAGTCGAATCTTCAAAACCCATTGAACCTGCCCACCCCCAGGCATGATGCCATGCGGGCGCGAATTACTGTTCGGAATGGAATTACTGCTTTTTTTAAACCAGTGGCGCAGTAGTTAGCAATGCTGCCTCACGGCACCGAGGACCCGGGTTCGATCCCCGTCCCGACACTGTCCGTGTGGAGTTTGCGCATTTGCACATTCGCCCTGTGTCTGCATGGATCTCACCCCCACAACCCAAAGATGCGCAGGGTAAGTGGATTGGCCACGCTAAATTGCCTCTTAATTGGGGAAAAAAATGAATCGGTCACTTTAAATTTTTTTTAAAAGGGAACCCGGTACCATGGCCCCCCCAGCACCAGGGAGCCCAAGGGACCAGAGTCTACTGGGCGGGGTTGGTGATGGTCCTGAAACATGCCTCTGTGTTGTATCAAAAGTTCTTGGCGTGCTGTGTTAGTCTGCTCTTGTGTTGTTAAAAAGTTCTTGGAGCGCTGTGTTAGTCAGCTGATTGTGGCATGGGAGTATGGTGTGGCTGTGGGTGCAGGGCTCATTGGGTGGGGGGGAAAGGCGCGATGAGAGTGAAGGAGGCGGGCCTAAAGAACTGGGTGGATGAGACCCAGAAAGAAAAGTCAACATGATGCCCAGGGGCGCACGTGTGATTAATGGAGTGGCTGTCCAGGCGAAGTGTAAAGGCCTGACAGCAATGAGATTTCGGAATTATGCAGCCTGCGTAAGAAGGGTGCCTGTTAATCTTGTCTATCCCTGAAGCAGAGAGCAATTGTGCCCACTAACATTCCTGAGGCTCATGCTCATCAAACTAACTGGCCGTCAAGATTGAACCCGGAACAATGTCAGCTGCCCTGGAGAAAACTCCGGGTCAAGGATAAACGGGGGTTAACGGGACAGAGAGGGACTATGTCTGCATATGTACCTGCCATAGAGGGTCCATTAGCCCCAAGGTGGACATCACCGTCCAGTTGACCCTACCCATGAGGGTTCGTTGACTGTAGAAACCTCCTGTCAGAATCCCCAGTGATATAGAGAATAAGGGAGGGTACAATTCGATGAGAGGCCAGAGGCAACTCTGATGGGGCGAAAGCATTGACAGGGGTCAGGCATGCATGGTGAGATGGAGGACACCTGAGATGTGAGTGAGCTGCAGCCACCAGATAAGGTGTAGGACTGGCTGCTTCTAGGACTAGGAAGCAAATGGGTGAGGGGAGGAACTGAAGTTAAGCGGTTGCAACACCAACCTGATTGTTCGTCTCTCTCTGTCTCTTCTCTGTCTCTCTCTCTATTTCCCTCTTGTATCCCTTATAGCTTACCGAGAGATATCGGAATGGAGCCAGTGGAGCTGGCAATTCTGCTTATTACGGCACTGGAGGTGCGCAGACACAAGCAGCAATAAATGGCCACACACAGAGATAACACAGTGCCAGGGGGCTGCAGGGCAGGCTGAAAGGCCGGACGCCATACCAGCCAAACAGGGGGCTCATGTACTGGTCAAGGGTTTGGATTGCAAAGAACTCATTTGAGACGAGTCGCCTGGGTGAAGGTGCAGTAGCTCCTCACTTTTCTCTCGCCGGCTCACGTCGCTCTCAGCGCAGACCTGCTCCTGCTCTTTCCCTCTCCATTCCTCCTCTGTGAGCACCGTGACCCTCTCCTCATACAGAACTCAAATGGGGATAATGTGAGCTGGCAGGTCAGAGGTCGATGATAACTGGCATGTGTGGGCACTGTGCCTAAACATGGAGAGGTTCTGATGAGGAGTGCCGGGGGGGAACCTATGAGGTGGCCGCTACAAATGACATTCCGGAGGGTGATGGACAGGTCCAATGCCAAGAGGAGACCGTGAGCACTTACCCTTGTTGATCGTAGTAGGTCATTCATCCTTTTCCTACATTGCACTCCGATCATCTTGGTTAGGCTGCCGTCAGTGCTGCCACGGTCTCCTGGGCGGGATTCAACACCTTGCATTCGGTCTCCATGGCATCCAGCAAGAGCCTGAGGGCCCCTCCCTGAATGTAGGAGCTGGTTTCCTTGCTGCTTTGAATCGGATCAAGTGCTGTAGCGCCGTTTAAAAACAGTGCCCCCTTCATTGAAGTGCTCCGATGATCTCCAGGAGTGGGCGAATCAGACGCTCTGCACCGCTGGCATGATATTTTTCACCTGGGGGAAACAAATGTTGAAATGCCTGATAATTGCGATCCTGATCGTGCTGCCGGGGGCAACGGGGGTCGCACCAAATGTATCGCTAAAAATGACTGTTATCACCTTTTGGGAAAATTCCGCCCGAGTCTTTGGAATGGGACTTAAATGCATAGATACGAATGCTGTCAAATGAACCACGTCTGGCGTTCTAACAAGCAAAGTAACCTTCATAGCAATGTTATATGTGTTAGTACAGTTGGCTGGACGGCTGGATCGTGATGGCGGATCAATGCCAACAGCGCAGGCTTAATTCCCGTACCGATTGAGGCTATTCATGAACGCCCTGTGATGCACGATCAATAACTACTAAAACGAGGCTGTAGCACAACTGAAGGCTTTAATAGACTAGAACTGTTCCCCAGCAGCTCAGGTACAGAATGAGGGCATCTGGGACGGCACTGACTCTTATACCCCACCTATCAGGGCGGAGCTACATACTGTACAGCCAATGGTAAACCCCCAGGTTTAACCAATGGAACTTCAGCCTCTCGGGTACTGCAATACCTGACAATACCACACCCTGCCTTCTCAACCTTGCCCCTTGCCTGTAGTGCGGTGGTCCTCAGGTTAAATCTCCACCAGCTGGTTCCCTCTCTCATAGGTGGAGAGCAGCCAATGGTCCTCTCGGACAATGGCAATGTGTAACCCAGCTTTCACATCTTTGGGACACCTTAGAAACACCAGATTTACCTTTGTGGATAAATGCACCAGCCAGGGTTTGCGCACAACCAATACTATTCAGAAGCAAGTGAATTAATAGCCAGCGGTAATTTGTTTCCTCTTCCTGGTGTTATCTCTGTCGATGAGCTTGAATATCAGTTCGTCAGTGCATTTAATGTCCCATTTATTTTCCCAGCTGGAGTATAAAACTTCAGGAAATTCTGATTTTGTTTTGTCAGGGTACGAGCTGCTCAGACTGAGCTGGGACAACAGATCCTGGCGGATTTTGAAGAGGCCTTCCCATCCCAGGGAACAAAGGTGAGAATGTCCTGCGAAAGTTTAGTCTTTACATCCTGCCCGTGTTGATTTTATAACCTCTCGAACGCCTGTGCCCATTTTCTGTCTTCAGTGTGACTTTCGGAGCATTTGTGCGGCCAAATAAATTGATTGATTGTCCAAGTAGAGAGAATGAATGGTTGATCTGCTCCCAGGCCCTTGTCCAGTGTAAATAGACCAAAAAGACTGGAAAACTCCTCCGGCCTGTTGCGATCTGAAAAAGTATCTATTGCTTCAAATGAAGATCCTTGGTCAGTTCTGAAAACCCTGCACCCAAAATGCTAATCTCTCTTATCTATTTTTGAAAAGGTTAACAGACCAGTTATTGTGGACTTAGTCATGAAGGCCGCATTGAGCTTCAAAATCAAAATGTGTCCTGGTCACCACAATGGGAAAACAATTATTATTAAAAATGAATCTGCCCAACGTTGAGCGCTTCGAGATAAAATAAATACTGGCTTCCGGACATATTGAGCTGCAGCCAGGTTAAATCATATTCCCAAAGCTGCAAAACATTGTTCAGCCGGTTTTCTAATGACGCGTATTGAATTTTATGATTCAACATCGCAGACAGAGAGGAGGTTCTGTTTCTAAAATAGAGACGCTATCTCTTAAGCATTTAGTTATGACAACCCTTTTCTGAATGTGAGAGGCCCATCGCTGAAATGTAAAACTTTTTAAAAATATGTTGCGTTTACTGGATACCTAATTGTTGGTGAATTTTCCTCTTAATCTTTGCAGAGACCAGCGGGTGCGAGTAACGTATTGCGCGACGCCTGCCTGGTTGCCAATGTGCTGGATCCCAAAATTAAACAGGAAATCATCAAAAAGTTTACAAAACAACATCTTTCAGAATACCTTGTTCTGTTCCAAGAAAACCAAGATGTAAGCATGAAGCTGAATGAATACTTTAGCTTACAGTAATTATTGGGAGGCCCAGGAGGGCAGTCTTTGTTCCGCAATTGGCATTGGGAACTGCTGCAGTATTTTACAGAAATGAAATCCGGGGTCTTGCTGGACCAACGCGGGTTTGCATTTCAGACTCTTCACACTTTGGAGCGTTAGCTTTGAAACTCCGGCCGCCTGTGGAGTTGCTCGATTTCAAACAGATGGTCGTTGGCTTCAGTGCCTAGGCCGGGGAAGAAAACAAATCGGCCATGGCTCCGTGCTCCTAACTGCTGTACAGTGACTCTTGTTGGGAGGTTCCTTCTGTGCATGTAGGACAACGGAAGGATCGCACTCCGATGTGGTGGTCCCCATGGTCTGAATGTTCTGTTTTAATTTGGAGTGAAGAACAGCCAGTCGGTTGAGTTACCTCCGTGCTCCCAGGAGGGCAAGGGAGAAAATTGAGCTGTTGTCCTAGAAATATGAGAATAAATCAAATGTTATGGTGATAGCTGGTTTTAATCGAAAAGCAAATTTAACATTCATGACCGTGTTAATTTAATAGGAGCGAGCTTATTATGGATTTGTAAGCAATGCTGCATTCCTCACTCTGGACTCGTGCAGATCGATCGATTCAGACTGTGTTCGGTCAGAGATCATGAAGTAGACTAAAGAGTAATCCGATTGTCTATTTACTCCCCACATTAATGGCTGTGTATTTTATTGCAATTAACCTGTTGTTGCAGCTCTGGCATTGAGATGTCAGTTCAGTGAGGCACAAGCTCGGGCTGCACGGCGGTGCAGTGGTTAGCATTGCTACCTACAGCTCTGAGGACCCAGGTTCGATCCCGGCCCTGGCTCGCTGTCTGTGTGGAGTTTGCCCATTTTCTCCATGTCTGCGTGGGTTTCACACCCGCAACCCAAAGATGTGCAGGTTAGCTGGATCGGCCATACTAAATTGCCCCTTAATTGGAACAAATGAATTGGATACTCTAAATTTATTTTAACAAAGTGAGGCTCCAGCGAATTGTTCTGATACTCAAGCCATATCAATTTTAAGCCTCTTTTACCACGTGCTTAGGTGCTGTGCATGAGTCACCAGCTCCCAAGATGTGTGTCTTAATGTAGTGATCAGCAGCCCCAAAGTAAACTTGTTGTATTTGCCAAGTCTGGACCACAAGAATACTTAAGTGATTCTAAGCAAGTTTACTTTGGGACTGTCAGGGGTTTGCAAATTGAGAGGTGACGAACAGTTGTCAAGGTATGCATTTAGATCGCAAAAGGAAAACCGCAATGTGTCCTCACCATTTTACTTTAATGCTTTGACTAGGTGGCATGGCTGGATAAAATAGATCGGCGCTATGCATGGATTAAACGGCAACTGGTAGATTATGAAGAGAAATATGGCCGGATGTTCCCACAGGAATGGTACATGAGTGAACGGATCACTGTGGAGTTTTGCCATGTCACCAGGTATAAAGCCGATATGTGATAACATTTGACAAACCTGATAGAGTTCTTTTTTAAGGATGCAACTAGCCCAATAGATATAAGGGATCGAGTAGATGTGGTGTATTTGGTGTTCAGAAGCCTTTGAAGGTTCGACACAGGAAGCAGATTTGGAACACATTGCATTGGGTGTAATATACTGGCATGAATTGAGAATTGGTTAACAGACAGAAAACTGAGAGTATGAATAAACAGGGCATTCTCAGATTGACAGTCTGTGACTAGTGGGGTACTGCAAGGATCAATGCTTGGGCGCCAGCTATTCACAATCTAGATCAACGATGTGGGTGTGGGTACCAAATGTAATATTACCAAGTCTGCTGAAAACATACAACTAGGTTGGAATTTGAGTTGCAAGGCGGGCGAAAAGAGGCTTCAAAGGGATTTAGGCGCGCAAAGTGAGTGGGCAAGAATGTGGCAGGTGAAATGTAGTGTGGATAAATGTGAAGTTATCCACTTTGGCAGGAAAAACAGAAAGCAGAATATTCCCTAAATGGGGGGAGATTGGGAAATGTTGATATCCAAAGGGACCTGGGTGTTCTTGTTCACGCATCATCAAAAGCAACAAGCAACTAGAAAGGTAAATGGTATGATCGGCCTTTATTGCAAGATAATTTGAGTAGTGGAGGGCAGGATCTCTTTCTGCAATTGGATTGAGCCTTGGCAAGATCACACAGTTTTGGTCTCCCTATCCAAGGAAAGGGTGCACAAGTTATAGAGGGAGAGCAACAAAGGTTCACCAGACTGATCCCTGGGGTGGTGAGATTGTCCTCTCTGATCAAGAAGACCGGGCCTACAATCGCTGGAATTTAGAAGAAATGAGAGGTGATTTTATTTTTATTCATTCAAGGGATTGTGGGCTTTTCTGGCTAAGTCAGCATTTATTGCTCATCCCTTTTTTAAAAATCAATGTTTTTCATTGGATTTTTGAAGTTTATTGCTCATCCCTAATTAAATTGCTCACAGTAAATCACACAAAATTCTTCCAGGGCAGATGCAGGAAGGATGGTTCCCTGACTTGGGGAGTCTAGAACCAGGGCACACAGTCTCAGAATAGGCGATTGGCCATTCAGGACTGAGATGAGGAGGAATTTCTTCACTCAGAGAGCAGTGAATCTTCGGAATTGTCTACCCCAGAGGGCAGTCGAGGCTCAGTCATGGAGTGTATTCAAGACCGAGATCGATAGGTTTCTGGATATTAAAGATATCAAGGAATATTGGGATCACGCAGGAAAATGGTGGTGAGGTAAAAGATCAGCCATGACCTAGTTGGATGGCAGGGCAGGTGCGATGGTCTACTCAAGCTCCTATGTTTCTTATGTTTCTTATTAATCTTTTCCTATATATTTGGTCAGTTTACCAGGAGTTCCTCTTGTCTTTCCAAAAGCAATGAAGGGGGATAGTTTCTATAATTTACAGGCCTCATTAGACTGTCATCCCTAATTTAAAAAACATTCTTTCGCAGTTTGTTCCAACTGTAGCATGTTTATGGCCTTCTTGACTTTGGCTGGTGTGGTCAAATAGCCTGGGCAGCTTTCAGGCACTGGTGAGACTACACCATGACTAGATAAGACCATAAGACATAGGAGCAGAAGTAGGCTATTCGGCACATCGAGTCTGCTCTGCCATTCAATCATGGCTGATATGTTTCTTTTCCCCTTTCTTCTGCCTTCTCCCCAAAACCCCTGATCCCCTTATTAATCAAGAACATATCTATCTCTGTCTTAAAGACACTCTGTGATTTGGCCTTCGCAGCCTACTGCGGCAAACAGTTCCACAGATTCACCACCCTCTGGCAGAAGAAATTCCGCATCATCTCAGTTTTAAAGGATCGTCCCTTCGGTCTGAAGCTGTGCTCTCGGGTTCTAGTTTTTCCTACTAGTGGAAACATTCTCCCCACGTCCACTCTATCTAGGCCTCTCCGTATCCTGTAAGTTAGTTCGCAGGAACTGTTCTTGAACAGTGCGAATTCGATCTTTCTTCCTGAACCTGACCCAAACCAGAGCAAAGTGCCGTCATTGTGTTTACTCTAGTGATTGGGCTGAAGATTAATAACGTGTTGTCGTTGAGGTTGGCCACATGCAAGTGGCAACCGGAACAACCCTACCCCAGGAGCTCTCTAAATGGGTGCTGCTCAGTAGAACTTGAGGGTGCTCTGAATTATGCTTCAATTTGTCAAGTTACTTCCTCTCTTCGTTGCTTGATCATCTTTTTTATGTTGAAAATGTGAGAATGGGGGATCCTGTCTAAGGCCAACATTTTTTCTCTGTTTTAGGATTGAGCTGGCTAAAATAATGCGAACAAGGGCCAAGGAAATCGAAGTGAAGCTGCTGCTGTTTGCAATTCAAAGAACGACAAATTTTGAGGGGCTGTTAGCCAAGCGTTTCTCAGGCAGCACGCTGATGGATGGCATAGTGGTAAGAAATTATTGGAAAAGAAATGAGTGTCCATGTTGAAATCTCCTTTGTCCTACTTAATTCTTGGATCACTGATTAGTACCATCACAAACTCTCAAGATACCACTAAGACCCCCTAGATAAGAACAAAATACTGACGACTTCCGGGTGCGGCGATGACCAGCTAAGTCGCACGTTTCGGCAGCTCCCGGTGGAACGGACTTTTGGGCTCTTGATAGGAGCCCCAACGGCAATTTTAACGGCTAAAAACACCGTGCGGTAAACCAGAAGGGTATTCCCCCTGGACACGGATGGAAAAAGGAGAGGAAAGTGGCCGGATTGCAGCGGATCCTTTGGAACAACGGCAAGGAAGGCAAGCAAAAACCAAGATGGCGTCGGAAGGTGGCAGTTTCATATGGGGCCCTGAACAACAAGAGTTCTTGAAATGCTGCGTGGAGGAGATAAAAAAGGAAATGAAGAAAGAGTTGTTGGCCCCGATACTACAGGCGATCGAAGGGCTAAAGGAGGAACAAAAGACCCAGGAGCAGGAGCTTCGGGTCGTGAAGGCGAAAGCAGCCGAGAATGAGAACGATATACAGGGCCTGGTGGTGAAGACGGAGATACAGGAGGCACATCAGAAACGATGTGTGGAGAGGTTGGAGGCACTGGAAAACAACGCAAGGAGGAACAACCTGAGGATTCTTGGCCTTCCTGAAGGTGTGGAGGGGGCGGACGTCGGGGCATATGTGAGCACGATGCTGCACTCGTTAATGGGAGCGGAGGCCCCGACGGGTCCGTTGGAGGTGGAGGGAGCGTACCGAGTTATGGTGCGAGGATCGAGAGCAGGAGAAACTCCCAGAGCCATAGTGGTGAGATTCCTCCGTTTTAAGGATAGAGAAATGGTCCTTAGATGGGCGAAGAAAACTCGGTGCAGTAAATGGGAGAACGCGGTGATCCGCGTTTATCAAGACTGGAGTGCGGAGGTGGCGAGAAGGAGGGCGAGCTTTAATCGGGCCAAGGCGGTGCTTCATAAAAGGAAGATAAAATTTGGAATGCTGCAACCGGCAAGACTGTGGGTCACATATCAAGGGAGGCACCACTACTTTGAGACGGCGGATGAAGCGTGGACTTTTATTGTAGAAGAAAAACTGGAATGAGTGGATTATTAAAAAGAATGTTTGGACAAAGTGGTGGGGCGAATGTGGGGGGCGAAGAGGGGTTTTATGTTCTAATCCTGCGGTATGGTAACTTTTCTTTCTCCCACAGGTGGTGAGGTGGGGAGGGAGAGGAGATGGGGCGTTGGCCATGGGAGGCGGGGCCGAGGGAGAAGCGCGGGCTTGGTTCCCGCGCTATGATAATTATGGCGGGAATAGAGAAGCAGGAAGGAGGGGGCGTCGCACGGTGCGAGCCGTGGTCACGGGGGGAAGCCGAGGTCAGCCAGAGTTTGCTGACTTCTGGGAGCAACATGGGGGGAGTAATTACGCTAGCGGGGGGTCTAGCGGGGGGGGTGGGAGGGGGGAATTACTGGGTTGCTGCTGCTGGGGAAAGGGGGGAGTGGGTACGGGAGAGGATGGGCGGGGGGGCACCGCCTGGGGGAGTTACAGCTGCGTGGGAACTGGGTGAGAAGCTGGAAAAAGATGATGGCTAACCGGCAAGGGGGGGGTGGGAAGCCCCCCAACTCGGCTGATCACGTGGAACGTGAGAGGGCTCAACGGGCCGATAAAGAGGGCACGAGTACTCGCACACCTTAAGAAACTTAAAGCAGATGTGGTTATGTTACAGGAAACGCACCTGAAACTGATAGACCAGGTTAGGCTGCGCAAAGGATGGGTGGGGCAGGTGTTCCATTCGGGGCTGGATGCGAAAAACAGGGGGGTGGCTATATTAGTGGGGAAGCGGGTAATGTTCGAGGCAAAGACTATAGTGGCGGATAACGGGGGCAGATACGTGATGGTGAGTGGCAAACTACAGGGAGAGATGGTGGTTTTGGTAAACGTGTATGCCCCGAACTGGGATGATGCCAACTTTGAGGCGAATGCTAGGACGCATCCCGGACCTAGAGACGGGAAAGCTGATAAT
Organism: Scyliorhinus torazame; assembly: GCF_047496885.1. Taxonomy (NCBI): domain Eukaryota; kingdom Metazoa; phylum Chordata; class Chondrichthyes; order Carcharhiniformes; family Scyliorhinidae; genus Scyliorhinus; species Scyliorhinus torazame. Next base: position 203,108,700 of record NC_092718.1, read on the forward strand.
GGGGGGAGACTTTAACACGGTGTTGGAACCAGGGCTGGATAGGTCGAAGTCCAGGACTGGTAGGAGGCCGGCAGCAGCCAAGGTGCTTAAAGATTTTATGGAGCAGATGGGAGGTGTGGACCCGTGGAGATTCAGTAGACCTAGGAGTAAGGAGTTCTCGTTTTTCTCCTATGTCCATAAAGTCTATTCGCGCATAGACTTTTTTGTGTTGGGTAGGGCATTGATCCCGAAGGTGAGGGGAACGGAATATACGGCTATAGCCATTTCGGATCATGCCCCACACTGGGTGGACTTGGAGATAGGGGAGGAAACAGGAGGGCGCCCACCCTGGAGAATGGACATGGGACTAATGGCGGATGAGGGGGTGTGCCTAAGGGTGAGGGGATGTATTGAAAAGTACTTGGAACTCAATGACAATGGGGAGGTTCAGGTGGGAGTGGTCTGGGAGGCGTTGAAGTCGGTGGTTAGGGGGGAGCTGATATCAATAAGGACACATAAAGGGAAGCAGGAGACTAAGGAACGGGAGCGGTTGCTGCAAGAACTTTTGAGGGTGGACAGACAATATGCGGAAGCACCGGAGGAGGGATTGTACAGGGAAAGGCAAAGGCTGCATGTGGAATTTGACTTGCTGACTACAGGCACTGCAGAGGCACAATGGAGGAAGGCGCAGGGTGTACAGTATGAATATGGGGAGAAGGCGAGCAGATTGCTGGCACACCAATTGAGGAAAAGGGGAGCAGCGAGGGAAATAGGGGGAGTGAGGGACGAGGAAGGAGAGATGGAGCGGGGAGCGGAGAGATTGAATGAAGTGTTCAAGACATTTTATAAAAAATTATATGAAGCTCAACCCCCGGATGGGAGGGAGAGAATGATGGACTTTTTGGATCGGCTGGAAATTCCCAAGGTGAAAGAGCAGGAAAGGGTGGGACTGGGAGCACAGATCAAGGTAGAAGAAGTGGTGAAAGGAATTAGGAACATGCAGACGGGAAAGGCCCCGGGACCGGACGGATTCCCAGTTGAATTTTACAGAAAATATTTGGACTTGCTCGCCCCGGTACTGACGAGGACCTTTAACGAGGCAAAGGAAAGGGGACAACTGCCCCCGACTATGTCTGAAGCAACGATATCGCTTCTCTTAAAGAAGGAAAAGGACCCGCTACAATGCGGGTCCTACAGACCAATTTCCCTCCTAAATGTGGATGCCAAGGTCCTGGCCAAGGTAATGGCAATGAGAATAGAGGAATGTGTCCCGGGGGTGGTTCACGAGGACCAAACTGGGTTTGTGAAGGGGAGACAGCTGAACATGAATATACGGAGGCTGTTAGGGGTAATGATGATGGCCCCACCAGAGGGTGAAACGGAGATAGTAGTGGCGATGGATGCCGAGAAAGCATTTGATAGAGTGGAATGGGATTATTTGTGGGAGGTGTTGAGGAGATTTGGTTTTGGAGAGGGGTATGTTAGATGGGTGCAGCTATTGTATAGGGCCCCAGTGGCGAGTGTGGTCACGAATGGACGGGGATCGGCATATTTTCGGCTCCATAGAGGGACAAGGCAGGGATGTCCTCTGTCCCCATTACTGTTTGCACTGGCGATTGAGCCCCTGGCGATAGCGCTGAGGGGTTCCAAGAGATGGAGGGGAGTACTTAGGGGAGGAGAAGAACACCGGGTATCTTTATATGCGGATGATTTGCTACTATATGTGGCGGATCCGGCGGAGGGGATGCCAGAAATAATGCGGATACTTGGGGAGTTTGGGGATTTTTCAGGGTATAAATTGAACATGGGGAAGAGTGAGCTGTTTGTGGTGCATCCAGGGGAGCAGAGTAGAGAAATAGAAGACCTACCGTTGAGGAAGGTAACAAGAGACTTTCGTTACCTGGGGATCCAGATAGCTAAGAATTGGGGCACATTGCACAGGCTAAATTTAACGCGGTTGGTGGAACAGATGGAGGAAGATTTCAAGAGATGGGATATGGTAGCACTGTCAATGGCAGGGAGGGTGCAGGCGGTTAAGATGGTGGTCCTCCCGAGATTCCTCTTTGTGTTTCAGTGCCTCCCGGTGGTGATCACGAAGGCTTTTTTTAAAAGGATAGAAAAGAGCATCATGGGTTTTGTTTGGGCCGGGAAGACTCCGAGAGTGAGGAAGGGATTCTTACAGCGTAGTAGGGATAGGGGGGGGCTGGCACTACCGAGCCTAAGTGAGTACTATTGGGCCGCTAATATTTCAATGGTGAGTAAGTGGATGGGAGAGGAGGAGGGAGCGGCGTGGAAGAGATTAGAGAGGGCGTCCTGTAGGGGGACCAGCCTGCAGGCTATGGTGACAGCCCCATTGCCGTTCTCACCGAGGAACTACACCACGAGCCCGGTGGTGGTAGCTACACTGAAGATTTGGGGACAGTGGAGACGACATAGGGGAAAGACCGGAGCATTGGGGGGGTCCCCGATAAGAAACAACCATAGGTTTACCCCGGGGGGAATGGATGGGGGATATGGAATGTGGCAAAGAGCAGGAATAACGCAACTGAAAGATCTATTTGTGGATGGGAAGTTCGCAAGTCTGGGAGCGCTGACCGAGAAATATGGGTTGCCCCAAGGGAATGCATTCAGGTACATGCAATTGAGGGCTTTTGCGAGGCAACAGGTGAGGGAATTCCCGCAGCTCCCGACACAAGAGGTGCAGGACAGAGTCATCTCAAAGAAATGGGTGGGGGATGGTAAGGTGTCGGATATATATAGGGAAATGAGGGACGAAGGGGAGACTATGGTGGATGAACTAAAAGGGAAATGGGAAGAAGAGCTAGGGGAGGAGATCGAGGAGGGGCTGTGGGCAGATGCCCTAAGCAGGGTAAACTCGTCGTCCTAGTGTGCCAGGCTAAGCCTGATTCAGTTTAAGGTATTACACAGGGCACATATGACTGGAACACGGCTCAGTAAATTTTTTGGGGTGGAGGATAGGTGTGCGAGGTGCTCGAGAAGCCCAGCGAATCATACCCATATGTTTTGGTCATGCCCGGTACTACAGGGGTTTTGGGTGGGGGTGACAAAGGTGCTTTCAAAAGTAGTAGGAGTCCGGGTCGAACCAAGCTGGGGGTTGGCTATATTTGGGGTTGCACAAGAGCCGGGAGTGCAGGAGGCGAGAGAGGCCGATGTTTTGGCCTTTGCGTCCCTAGTAGCCCGGCGCAGGATATTGTTAATGTGGAAAGAAGCCAAGCCCCCGGGGGTGGAGACCTGGATAAATGACATGGCGGGGTTCATAAAGCTAGAGCGGATTAAGTTCGTCCTAAGGGGGTCGGCTCAAGGGTTCACCAGGCGGTGGCAACCGTTCGTCGAATATCTTGCGGAAAGATAGATGGGGGAAAAAAGAAGGCAGCAGCAGAAGCCCAGGATTTGGGGGGGGGGGGGGGAGGGGGAGGGGGGGGGGGGGGAGGGGGGGGGGATGGGGGGGGGGGGAGGGGGGGGGGTGAGGGGGGGGGGAGGGGGGGGGATGGGGGGGGAGGGGGGGGGGGGAGGGGGGGGGGGGAGGGGGGGGGATGGGGGGGGGGGGGGGGAGGGATGGGGGGGGGGGGGGAGGGATGGGGGGGGGCGGGCGGGGGGGGGTGTAGCCTGTGACAAGGCAGTTGCCAATTAGGGCTAGTTTTCATTTTTGTTATTTAATATTTATTTATTTTTTGTTTTTTGTTTATATAAAAAAGGTCATTGTTATCTGTATTGTTATAATGTTGTGTAAAGGATGCACAATGTACTGTGTTGGTTGACCAAAAATTTTCAATAAAATATTTATTAAAAAAAAAAAAATACTGTGGATGCCAGAAATCTGAAACAAAAGCAGAAAATGTCCCCCCCCCCCTTTATGTGGTCAGTTCCCCCTTGTTCCTGACATAACACTTCTTCTCTCCTTCAGTCTTCTTATAACTACTGGTTTTGAAACTCAATCTCTGCTAACCACCAATCCAATGAATGATTTGTTTGGCCTGGGTGTCATTTAATAATGAGAAACACAGAAAACTTTTTATTTCACAAATGTCTTGCTGCAATGGGGACATTTCTTCCTTTGAAATTTAGAGTATCCAATTCTTTTTTCCAATTAAGGGGCAATTTAGCGTGGCCAATCCACCTATCCTGCACATCTTTGGGTTGTGGGGGTGAGACCCACGCGGACACGGGGAGAACGTGCAAACTCCACACGGACAGTAACCCGCGGCCGGGATCTAACCTGAGACCTCGGCGCCGTGAGGCAGCAGTGCTCACCACGGTGCCACCGTGCCGCCCTCTTAATGTGGACATGATATATAATCAGGAATGCGAGCACTGGTAGCCCAAATAGACACCACTTTAGGACATTGGGTAAGAACCTATTGTACAATATCGTTGTGCAAGCAACTACTTAAAGAAAGACCTGGGACTTTGCCCAGTTGATCTTTTACCTCCAGTACAGGGCAGGCAGAATCCCAAGGTCAAGTTATTGGGGCACCTTTGTCCCAAAACAGCCATTTATGTGTCATCAGTACAGGAATACATTTGCTTATCTGCACTCTTTGTCCTTGTGCATTAGACATTAGAATTGGTGTCTCCGGTTATCAGGAGTAAAATAAAACCTGTCCCAGTTTATAATTGGAGTGGTCCCAAGAGCAGAGAGTGCTGTGGCTGGTAATGCAGTGGCTACACAGTATAAATACTGCATTATATGTTAATATTTCTGAAGCAAAACACCTTTGTTGGTCCCAGAAAGTGCATTAAGGCAATTGAACATTCCAAAATGACCAATTCTGGAGTGTTTTTTTAAACCGAAATGAAATCTGTATAGGCAGCCGTGAATTGTTGGCTGAGTTGCCAAGAAAAATGTCTATGGTCTTCTTCAAAATCTCAATGTTAGTGTCTGGTTTAAGTTTATTTATGCACAAGAAACTTACGTTACATTTTCGGCAGACAGTGTTAGTCAGATGCTAATGGCCCTTGACATGCCAGACCTCTGAACTCTTTCCGCATTCTTTGAGGCTAATTACTTTCCTCGTGCCCACATGCCTGTCAGCAGTGACTGGCGTTTTGCAGCCCCTCAGGCCGGTGTCTGGGAATTTGCTGAGAGTTAGTTCAGAAGAATGAGCCTGACCTGCTTGCTGGTGGGTTGAGTTTAAAAAGCTTCAATCAGCATGCCAATTGCCCTCTCTGAGTTGGTATCCGTATGTGTTTTGGGCCCCTCTACATAATGTGGAGAGCAAACCTGCAAGTAACAACCAAGTGGCAGATTTGCAGACTCATATTTTTCATTGGTCTGCAATGTTTCACTTTTTTAAGGTCTCTTACTGTACAACACGTTTGCTGGCCGTAAAAGCTCCTTAAGCCAGGTCTGATGAAAGGTCATTGAGCTGAAATGTTACCTTTTGCCTCCCTCACAGATGCTGCCCGACCTGCCCAGTGTTTTCAAAATGTTCTGTTTCCGTTCTCTATCTGTATTTGTTTTCCTTTTTGTGACTTGCAGTTGAATGTTTTTTAGTTTTACTATTTTTATCAGCTCTTCTACTGATGGTCACCTTAATCTTGCCGATAGAATTCTCCTTATTCGAGTTAATAATGCTGTCTGTGGGTGTATCGCCTCACCAGCCCCTTACGATGCTATCCATTTAAAAGAAAAGTTGGTCGGTGCTGTACCTGGCAGCTAAACGAGAACCAGCCATTTATATTATGGGGTAGATTTAAGAGTACCAACACCAATGGGCAAAGGTTACACTGTTATTTACAAGGTGCGTGCATGAGTTAGATCTTCAAGCTGGGGCGAGTTACACACAGGATGCAGGATGAAAGCCACTTTACAGACCTTTTTTAAAAAAAATGTATTTTATTACAAACGTGCATCAAAACAGGTTACAACACCTAAACACCCCGGGAAACATACTTCCCAGCAATCAAATACACAAATTTGCCACTTTACAGTCCTGAGACTTCATCTAGAATCACAGAAAAGTTACAGCGCAGAAAAGGCCATTTGGCCCATCTTGTCCACGCCAGTTGCCCTTTCTCAACCCACCTTCCTTCTCCTGGTCCATAGCCTTGTAGTTTACAGCACTCAAGGTGCAGGTCCTGGTACTTTTTAAAAGAGTTTAGGGTCTTTGCCTCCATCACCAACTCGGGCAGCGAATTCCAGACACCCACTATCCTCTGGGTAAAAACGTTCTTCCTTGTGTCCCCTCTACACCTCCTGCTCCACATTTTATTTTTTGAAAAATTACGGTGTTTTGAGCTAGGTTTCCATTCTGGGATCTTCCCCTCCAGCTATTATATCAACTGGGGTCGTAACACTGGTCAAAATTCCTTCCTCAATCAACACCGCCAAAAGAACCGCATCATTAATTGGCCATTCATCGTTTTGCTGTTTTGTGGCATCTCGCTGTTTGCAAAACGGCTGCTGCATTTGCCCACGTTGCAATAGTCATTACATTCTGGATAAATGCAATAAACCATGATGAAAACGAAAGCCTTTCCTGCAGAGTATCAGGGAATTGATGGTCTGTCATAGTGTTGCACGTAGAACTGAGTTGCCTGCTTCTCTTTCCCCCTTTCCAACTCCGTTGAATGGTTTCACAGACTTGTGGAGTGGGGATTGGATTGGATTGGATTTGTTTATTGTCACGTGTACCGAGGTACAGTGAAAAGTATTTTTCTGCGAGCAGCTCAACAGATCATTAAGTACATGGGTAGAAAAGGGAATAAAAGAAAATACAAAATAGGGCAACACAACATATACAATGTAACTACATCAGCACTGGCATCGGATGAAGCATACAGGGTGTAGGGAGACCCCAAATTAATTTCCAGGCATACGATGATCCTCATGTACATGAAACACAATTACTTTCTCAAACTGTTTGCTATGCACAATCGACCTGTATGTTAATTTCATAGATATGTAAAAAATAGATTATGGCTGATCCTCAGTCTCAATGCCATACTTCTGCTCTCTCCCCATACTCATTGACCCCTTCTGGTACAATACTGTTTGTCAGTAAGTGATGACAATTTGTAACACTCATTGGTACATCCAATGAGGAATCGATATGCAGAATACAGCAGAACCACACCTGCACCTTTTGTACAAAGGAAGAAAGACTTGCATTTATATAGCATCTCGGTACACCCCAAAGTGCTGTAGTGCCAGTCAAGTACCGTTGAAGTACAGACATTGTTGTAATGTGGGAAAAGAGGAAGATGATTCTTTTAAAAAATTAAAACTATTTGTTAAACATTGCCCAAAGCTGCTTTCCTCTTCCCCATTTCCTTCACTTCAAAGGTGTGGATTTTTTTAGTCAGCCTGCTGCTTGTCAAACTGTCAACAGGGGTCATGGCTTGGTCAACAATATGGTAAACTTCACCAACGTTTATTATCCAAGATCAGGTGTACCGTTGATGGGATTGGGTAGTTCAAGGTCGGAATGAAGAAAGGCTTGCTTGTTGGTCTTGCCACAAATGGGAGAAGCTAGCTTCTTTAAGTTTGATATTCAAGACTTTGCTCGATCAAGGATCCTGAGAGAGGAAAGTTGCAGTTGTACTGTTTTCAGCAATCTTGAGCCTGGTTTGTGTTTTCAAAGTTGGCTAATTGCCGGCTGAGATTAGTAGAGGCACGTAGACTTCATGAATTTTTCACCAATTTTTAAAAATAAATTTAGAATACCCAATTCATTTTTTCCAATTAAGGGGCAATTTAGCGTGGCCAATTCACCGATCCTGCACATCTATGGGTTGTGGGGCCGAAACCCACGCAAACACGGGGAGAACGTGCAAACTCCACACGGATAGTGACCCAGAGCCGGGATCGAACCTGGGACCTCGCCACCGTGAGGCAGCAGGGCTAACCCATTGCGCCACCGTGCTGCCCTTATTTTTCACCAATTCTAAAGCTAGTTATAGTCCCCAATATCTGATTTACAGAGGGTTCACATGAAGAACACACATTGTATGCGTTCACACATACTGTAAGCAAGGATTTATTAAAGGAACATGGATTCTTTGCATTCATAGAGCATCGGTGCAAAAAACATTGAGCTCTTCTATTGGGTCTTTAGTCAGTGTCTTGCTTTATACTGCGAAGGAATGGATTTATACCCGCTGCCTGTGAGATGGAAGACTGGTTTGATATGCTTAACGCTTTGATTTAATGTACAATGCCAACATGTAATTGTCATTTTCGTATCAATGCAAAAGAAGAACTGAGTAACAGTAATTTCAGCTCCTGATCCATGCCAACTCAAGTTTTTAGGGTTAATTATTGAATTTGTAAGAATGAGGAATAGGTTAATGGACACACCATTTACATCTTTCACATAAATTGTGGATATTCCACAATTTGTTCCAGTGATAGAATGCAAATAAACCAATATTTCTTTTTAACGCAAACATATTAGTTGGCCATCCGGTTTAGTGGCAGCAGCTTAGAGTGCCTGAATGCTGACTTTGTTGTATGATTTCTCATATGGCTAAATCTAGTAGTACTGTTCTTTATGGACGTACAGTGCTGAATGGGTGGAATTACTGAACCATCTGGAATGTTTGTGGCAGGCTTAACACAGTACTGTCGATGTATTTCGATGGGAATGCATTGTACCATAATTAAAAGCCGAGGGAATGCTTATGTCGAGGTATGTGTCAAATTATCATGAAAACTTGAACGGGCCGGTTAAGAAAGCTCGTGTGTTCGCACACCTGAGAGTTAAAAGTGGACGTGGCTATGTTACAGGAGACACACTTGAAGCTGGGAGACCAAATTAGATTAAAGAAGGGATGGGTCGGGCAAGTGTTTCACTCAGGACTGGACTTTAAAAAAAAAGGGGGGGTGGCTATCCTGATTAATAAAAGGGTGACATTCGAGGTGGGGAGGATAGAGGTAGACCCGGGAGGCAGATTTATTATGGTTGGTGGGAAGCTAGAGGGAATGGCAGTGGTGCTGGTGAATATATATGCCCCAAACTGGGGTGATGTCGCGTTTATCAGGAAGGTGCTGGGGAAGATCCCAGACCTTGACTCGCACCGGCTGATTATGGGGGGGTGACTTTAATACAGTCCTGGACCTGAGGCTGGACCGGTCGAGTGCTAGGTCGGGGAAGCTATCAGCAATGGCAAAGGAACTGCGGGGGTTCATGGAACGCATGGGAGGGATGGATCCGTGGAGATTTGAGAGAGCAAGGAGCAGGGAATATTCATTCTACTCTCATGTACATAAGGCGTACTCCAGGATAGATTTCTTTGTGCTAGATAAAACACTGCTAGCTGGGGTTGAGGACACTGAGTACTCAGCAATTGTGGTCTCAGATCATGCACCACACTGGATAGACCTACGGGCAGACACGGGAATGTCCCAGGGCCCACAGTGGAGACTAGATACAGGGCTGTTAGTGGATGAGGAGATCTGTGAGCGAGTGAGAGAGACCATTCGGGGTTACATGAAGGTACACTGGAGAGACTGCAGCTGGGGTGGTCTGGTAGGCACTGAAAGCGGTCATTAGAGGGGAATGTATTTCGATTCGAGCTCACAGGGATAAAACTGAGCGTTCGGAGCTGGACAGGTTGGTAGGAGAAATCTTACAGGTGGACAGGAGATACTCGGAGTCTCCAAATGAGGAGCTCCTGAAGGAGCGTCAGAGACTTCAAATGGAGTTTGGGCTCCTTTCCACAAGAAAGGCAGAGGGTCAATTGAGGGTAAAAGGGGCAATATATGAACATGGGGAGAAAGCCGGCAGGATGTTGGCACATCAGCTGAGGAAACAGTAGGTGGCGAGGGAAATAGGGAAATTAAAGGATTTGAGGGGGAAGACGGTGACGGACCCGGGGGTGGTGAATGAAGTCTGTCGGGAATTTTATAGCCAGCTATACGAGTCGGAACCCCCGGATGGGGAGGAGGGCATGAATCAATTCCTGGGGAGGCTAGAGTTCCCGAAGGTAAATGAGGAGCTGGTGGAGCCCCTGGGGGGCCTGATTGGGCATGGGGAGGTGATAGATGGACTGGGGGCGATGCAATCAGGTAAAGCCTCGGGACCTGATGGGTTCCCAGTGGAATTTTATAAGAAGTTCTCTTTGAGTTACTGGGGCCACTCCTGTTTAAGGCTTTCAACACGTCCAAGGAGCTGGGAGTACTCCCCCCAACGCTATCACAGGCATCAATTTCTCTCATCCTGAAGCGGGACAAGGATCCGGAGAGCTGTGGATCGTACAGGCCAATCTCCCTCTTGAATGTAGATGCCAAATTATTGGCAAAGATCCTGGCCAGTCGAATAGAGGATTGTGTCCCGGAGATAATTGGGGAGGATCAGACGGGATTTCTAAAGGTCAGGCACCTGACATCCAACATTAGACGGCTTCTTAATGTAATTATGATGCCAGCGGAGGGGCGCGAGGTGGAGGTGCTAGTTGCCATGGACGCGGAGAAGGCTTTCGACCGAGTGGAGTGGAAGTATCTATGGGATATTTTAGGCAGGTTTGGGTTTGGGCAGGGATTTGTGGAGTGGGTCCGGCTACTGTACCAGGCCCCGGTGGCAAATGTAAGAACTAACCGAGTTCGGTAAGAATACTTTAGTCTGTCGGGGGACAAGGCAGGGATGCCCGCTCTCCCCATTACTGTTTGCCATGGCCGTAGAACCCTTAGCAATGGCTCTGAGAGCAGCAAATACCTGGAGGGGAATAGTGAGAGGGGGGGGGTGGAGCCCAGGGTCTCTCTCTATGCAGACGACTTGCTGCTTTATATCACGGACCCGGTGGGGGGGATGACCAAAATCATGGAGGTATTAGGAGAATTTGGGCGATTTTAAGGCTATAAGTTAAACATGGGAAAAAGCGAGATGTTCGTGATTCAGGCACGGGGAAAGGAAAGGAGGCTAAAGTGGTTGGGAAGAGTTTTAGGTATCTGGGGATTCAAGTGGCCAAGGATTGGGGGCAGCTTCACAAGTTAAATTTGGGCAAAGCAGTGGATCAAATGAGAAGGGATTTTTGTAGATGGGACATGCTCCCACTGACGCTAGCGGGGAAGGTTCAGATGGTGAAGATGACTGTCCGTCCGAGACTGCTTTTCTCTTTTCCGTGTCTCCCGATTTTTGGCCCAAAGGCTTTTTTCAGAAGTATTAATGTGGCGATATCGAGGTTTATATGGGCGGGTAAAACCCCGAGAGTAAAGAGGGCACTCCTGGAATGGGCCCGCGGGGAAGGGGGATTGGCTCTCGCGAGCTTTATTAACTATTACTGGGCTGCCAACATATCGATGGTCAGGAAGTGGGTAGTGGGGGAGGGGTCGGTCTGGGAGCAGATGGAGGCAGCATCCTGCAAAGGTCCGAGTCAGGAGCTTTACTGACAGCGCCCCTGCGTTCTCGCCAGCTCGGTACTCCACAAGTCCTGTGGTGATGGCAGCCCTGAGGGTGTGGGGGCAATGGAGGCAGCATATGAGACTGGAGGAGGTGTCAATATGGTCACCGATCTGTGCCAATCACCGGTTTGTCCTGGGGGGGGGGGCTAGATTGGGGCTTTAAGGTATGGCAGCGGGCAGGGATTGAGAGGTTTGGGGATTTATTCATCCAGGAGGGCTTCCCGACCTTGGAGACATGAGAGGAGGAGTTTGACTTGCCGGGAGGGAACGGGTTTCGCTATCTTCAAGTGCGGGACTTTGTACGGAGACAGGTCCCAAGCTTTCCTCCCCTCCCCCTGAGGGGACTACAAGAACAGGGGTTGGAGGTGGGAAGGTTTCAGACATATACAGGGAATTGTTAGAGTGGGAAGGGGCCCCTATCAGAGAGGTGAAGAGGAAGTGGAAAGAGGAGCTAGGAGGGGAGCTGGAAACTGAACTGTGGGAAAAAGCCTTGAAAAGGGTAAATGCATCCTTGTCCTGTGCTAAACTTAGCTTGATTCAGTTCAAGATAGACCACAGGGCCCACATAACGGTAGCCTGGATGAGTAGGTTCTTCGAGGAGGTGGAGGACAGATGTGGGCGGTGAGGGGGTAGCCCGGCCAACCATGTTCATATGTTTTGGGCATGTCCGAAACTGAGGGAAGTCTGGCAGGGATTTGCAGATGTTATGTCGGAAGTCCTGGAAGGTAGGGTAAGTCCGAGTCCAGAATTAGCAATATTTGGGGTGTCGGAAGATCCGGGGGCAGAGGGGGAGAGGGGGGGGAAGAGTGGCTGATATTCTGGCCTTCTCCTCCCTGGTGGCTCGGAGACGGATCTTGCTGAGATGAAGAGACTCGGAGCCCCCAAAATCAGGAATGTGGGGCAGCAATATGGTAGAGTTTCTCAGTGGAGAAAATCAAGTTTGCTTTAAGAGGATCAATACAGGGATTCGCCCGGAGTTGGCAGCCGTTCATCGATATCTTTAACAAAAACTGAACGTCAGCAGTAAGAGGGGGAAAGGCAAAAGGGGGGGGGGGGAGGGGGAGGAAAATAGGAGGCATGGTAATGTTAAATAAGGACAGGGAATTTAGTATACGGGTAATTGGGGATAGGATGGGAGAAGTGGGGTACGTGGTCTATTGTTTGTTGTTATTTTAGGGGGTATTTTGTGCGTCGACCCGCGCGGTTGCTTTAGAAATGTCAATGTTAAATTGTGAAAATTACAAATGCTTCAATAAAAAATTTTTTTTTTAAAATTATCATGAAAACTTGTGCATTTTTTCATGAGTTTTCCTGTGCTGGCCAGACAGTTAAATCATCCCCCAATTATAATAAAAGTATAAGCTCCATACTGGGTTTTACTTTACTATTCCACTCATAGGCGATCCTGTGATTAACATTGTGTAGCCCAGTATCTATTTATTATTGCTGTCAGGCAAGCAGCTGACTTGTTTTTTACGATAGGAATTGTTTTATTGGACAAAGTCACCTGCTGTTTCATGCCTGGAGTGTAAAACCTACATATTTGACCATGTTTCACTGTCATGGATTAAGCAAGTAATGTGTAGCAGTTCCAATGGTATTGTATTGCATCTATAATGACTTTTCTTTCAGCACAGGTCTAAATTTGGATTTGAGCATAATGTACATTGCCAGCGAGTAGTAGTTCTGTTTTGCAGGACTGCATATTTTTTATTGGTTTAATGAAACATCTGTCTGATGGTCCACGACAACCATAATTATTTTAATACCGATGCAAATTATTTACAATACTCACAAAATAATGATTAGTTAAGTGCCCAAACAACTTTTAAAAAGTCCTTTGAAAATTGAAAGTTTTGTCAACTTAACTTCCAAGCTATCAGAATTAAGTACGGCAGGGAGACGAGAAAGGATCATAAAAGTATATGAACCATCACTAGTAGTTTCTGTCTGATGCAGGCATCCATTGGATTGCCAGCTGTAAGCTACATAACTTATGATGACTAGTTTCCAGGCCAGTATATGAATTTCAGGAAATCCTACATAATTGCAGTTCAATAGGACCATTGGGTAACCCACCCGAATACAGCATTTGTATAAATGCCTTTCTCTGTACAGCTTCAAACTTAGTGTGAATAGATTTTAAAATGGTCGCTGATACTTTAATTACTGCATCATTTTGTTCAGAATACTGATTACAACAGTGTGATGCACACGTATTTGCTCATCTGTTCTCCTGCATTGGTTGTGTGCAGCAAATAAATTATTGCTTTGCCATTAAACCCACGTTTAGTACAATACATAGAACCATAGAATCCCTACAGTGCAGAAGAAGGTCATTTGGTCCATCGAGTCTGCACCGACCATCTGAAAGAACATCCTACCTAGGCTCACTACCTTGCCCTATCCATGTAACCCTACCTAACCTGCACTTCTTTGGAAACTAAGGGACAATTTTAGCATGGCCAATCCACCTAACCTGCACAAATTTGGACTGTGTGAGGAAACCGGAGCACCTGGAGGAAGCCTATGCAGACACACTGAAAAAGTGCAAACTCCACATAGTCACTTAAGGCCATAATTGAACTCGAGTCCCTGGTGCTGTGAGGCAGCAGTGCTAAACACTTGTCACCATGCCGCCCCAATCCGCCCATATTGCATTAAAAGACTTGCTTTAAGTGTTCATGCCGTCTCCTTAAATTCATTGCATTGGATGTAGGATATGATTATCTATGCACCATTGCTCACATTGTTTTTAATTGAAAGATTTACAGCCTAAAGTCCAAGGTGCATAGTGTTAGGGTGTCACTACATCTGAAAGGTGTGTCAGGGAACATGTGTATGGGGCACACTTGAGTTTGAACAGTTTATTGTAAAAAGTAAGGAAGACTGAGGGGTGACCTGATGGAGACCTTGAAGACGATGAAAGGATTTGGTAGAGTGGGCACAGTGAGGGCATGTTTCCGTTTGCAAGCAAGACCACAATTAAAGGCCATAGACATAAATTCAAGACAAACACACTCCTTTACCAAAAGAGTGGTTAGAATATAGACCTTGCTACCACAAGGAGTAGCTGAGGTGACTGGCATACATTTAAGGGAAAGTTAGAAAAACACATGAGGGAGAAAGGAATAGAAGGATATGTTGATATGGTTAGATTAAGAAGGGTGTAAGGAGGCTCTTGTGGAGCATAAATACCGACATAGAACTATTACTGAATGAGCTATTCCTGTGCAGTAAATACTATGTTATGAGTTTCACATCTTTAAGCTCCTGGGAATGGGCGATTTAGAGTAATAGGAGGTGTGATATGACTTAATTTCGAACACTGCACGCATGAAAGATGAATGCTGGTGAGAAAGATTCATTGACCTTTTGGTTCAAAGGTGTTTTGTCCTGAATTGTGACTAGGCCCTTCTTATTCATTTACATAGAATGCAGTGTAATTAGTGCAACCGTTTCTCCCTGGAATACAGCATGTCTGATTAACAGTTACTTTCAATATTAAATATCCGTAACTTTGGGGGGGATTCTCTGGTCGCGCCCGCCCGGCGACTGGAGAATCCCGCCCGAGGTCAATGGACTTTTCCATTGTCCGTCTCTCGCTCGTGGCAATCTTGCAGCTAGCGGGGCGGAAGAATCCAGCCCTTTGTTTGCCTTTTCGGGCTGAGATTGTTTAGTTTTAGTAGCTAAGTAGCCACAACGTTGACTGCAGAGATTAAGTTTGTTAAAAGTAAGGGCGGCATGGTGGCGCAGTGGATAGCACTAGGTCTGCGGAGATGAGGACCCGGGTTCAAATCCTGGCCTTGGGTCACTGTCCGTGTGGAGTTTGCACATTCTCCCCATGTCTGCGTGGGTTCCCCCCCCCCCCCCCCCCCCCCTGAACCCAAAGATGTGCGGGTTAGGTGGATTGGCTATGCTAAATTATCCCTTAATTGGAAAACCAAAAATAATTGGGTACTCTTTTTAAAAAAAAAAAAAAAAAAAATTTTAAAAGATTGTTAAAAGTATTCCAACTACTTCACAAACCCAGTGGTGGTGGTGGCCCTGAGGGTGTGAGGACTGTGGCGGCAACACCTGAGGCTGGAGGGGTCTCGGTTTGGGCACCGATTTGTGGAAATCACCGGTTTGGCTTGAGGGGGTGGGGGGGTCAAGAACAGGGGTAGAGGAGGGGTAGGTGTCGGAAATGTACAAGGAGCTGATGGATTGGGAGAGGGCCCCAATTGGGTTAGTGAAGCGTTGTGTAGGAGGTTAGAGTCTGGGCTGTGGGAGGAGGCTCTGATGAGGTGAATGCATCATCATCGTGCGCTAGGCTTAGCGTTATTCAGTTTAAGGTGGTCCACAGGGCACATATGACTGTGGCCAGGGCAGCACGGTAGCATTGTGGATAGCACAATTGCTTCACGGCTCCAGGGTCCCAGGCTCGATTCCGGCTTGGGCCACTGTCTGTGCGGAGTCTGCACATCCTCCCCGTGTGTGCATGGGTTTCCTCCGGGTGCTCCGGTTTCCTCCCACAGTCCAAAGATGTGCAGGTTAGGTGGATTGGCCATGCTAAATTGTCCTTAGTGTCCAAAAATTGCCCTTAGTGCTGGGTGAGGTTACTGGGTTATGGGGATAGGGTGGAGGTGTTGACCTTGGGTAGGGTGCTCTTTCCAAGAGCCAGTGCAGACTCGACGGGCCGAATAGCCTCCTTCTGCACTGTAAATTCTATGATCTATGATAGGTTTTTTTGGAGGGGTGGAGGATAGGTGCACGGGTGGCTCCGCGAATCATGTGCACATGTTTTGGGCATGCCCGAGGCTCAGGGGATTCTGGCAGAGGTTTGCCGAAGGTCCTGAAGGTGAAGGTGGGCCCAACTCCAGAAGGTGCAATCTTCAGAATGTCAGAAGACCCGGGAGTACGGGGGACACACACACCACGCACCACACACACGGGTGGGACGCGAGCGCATGAAACCGTTGCGGGGGGGGGGGATTAGTGACCTGGCTTCTCAGGTTAGAAAAAATAAAGTTCATCTTGAGGGGTCTTGATTTGTGATTATGTTTGTTGTGTGAAAATATAAATGCCTCAATAAAATATTGGAAAAAAAAAAGTATTTCAACTATGTTCGTTGTTTGTAAGAGGCACTTTTTCTTTGTCTAATTTTATTTAGAAATGGTGAGGGCATAAATGTCCCAACTATTATACTTTCAATTAGGCATATTGCATGTTGGATTTCTTAACAATGCAAAATATTTATTTTTCCACTAGTGAAAGGCTGGGATTCTCCGAGCCTCCATGCCGAAATGGCGCTCGGCGCGGGGGTGTAGAATGGGGCCTCAGACCCACGAGAGGTCCGACGCCGAGGCACGATTCTCTGGCGACTGGAGAATCAGCGCCAGTCGTGCACGCGTGGTCGACGTGGCACCGGTCGGGGCCTGTTGAAAGAGGCCCCCGCGGCGATTCTCCGCGGTTGATGGCCGAGTTCCCGCCTGCGTGGTTCACATATGGTTCCACCCGGCGGGAGCTTGGCGTCACAACTGCGGTGGCCGTCCTGGTGAGCAGCGGGAGATCGCGATCGGGGGCCACCGATCGGCGGCCACGCATTCTGGGGGAGGCCTACCTTCTGCGCCTGCCCGCTGTGTGACTCCGCCATGTTGCGCGGCGCAGGCGGGGAAGCGGCCGCTGCGCGCATGTGACAACCTGCGGCCAGCAGTGCATGGCCGCGTACGGCAACTGGAGCAACGCGGAGCACTCCGGTGCCGTGCTGGCCCCCTGTGGGTCACGGAATCGCTGGGCCAAGAGGCCCGTTGACGCCGGCATGAAACACTCTGATGTTTACGCCATTGTCAACACTAGCCGTGTTTTTGGAGAATCCCGTCCAAAGTTATAGTATTGAATTGAATGTTAAAACCAGGGAAAACATTCTACGGAAGTTGATTAGTTTTGGTACAATGTAGAATTTGATATGTTGTAGATGGACAGTTGAAGTAATATTCCTAAAAGATCCTTGATTTTAACTGTATCATAATAGTTTTAATACACTCATCCCAATTTTCTGCTGAATTAAAAACAAACCACAACATCCCCTTCCTTTGTCACATATGTGACCATTCAAAGCAGACAGTCAGGCATTTCCTGAGGGCCTCCGAGCTGGAAGAATCTTGCTGAGCGATATGTCAGGGTCATTAGTTATTGCAGTTACTGTCATTCTGATCAGTACCCTTGTGCCAACAGAATTAACAGCATTTTACAATATTTAGTACTGATCAGGATTTTAGTTAAGATATCTGGAGAGTAAGCTGTTCTTCCGACCTGTGCTTTACCGGGCAGCGTTATTGCAATGTAATTGTGAATCTACTTTAGACACTGCAGTTTTTCTTGCAGCCATAGAAGATAACTTTTGTTCATTCAAGTAGGCTAGTGTTAACGTTGAGCATGATGTATTTGCTTTATCAAGGAACTGCAAGGTGTCCAAAGCTAAACGAACTTACAGTTCAAGTGAAAGAAATAATCTGCATTTGCATGGCACCTTTCACAATCACAGCCAAAGAATGAGTAAATGAAATTCATGTTTGAATGAGTAAATGAAATGAAGGATTGGAGGAATCTGGGAATGTTGTCACAGTCCTCCTACAGTAGAGAAGAACAAGGACTAGAAGTAGAACTTGATTCTTTTGTTCTACATTCCAACTGAGTGTGGTAGTTGGTACAATGGTTGTAAATTAAGCCAGCCTTTTATTAGTTGTCACATATATGTATTAAGTTGTGTGTGTTTATATAAATATCTAATATAATACGGTCGAAATATACTTTCGTCGTCCCCCCCTCCCCGCCCTCCTTCACCCAAAGTATTTTAAGTGATGGTGAAATTTTGTATAATAACTGACTGCTCTCCATTCCCTGTTGACAGAAAAAGCCTGAGGCGCCGCCACCATCTACAAATCCATTCCTTGAAGATGAAACTGGAGTAGAGTGTGACACCGAGAAAGAAGGAGACCTGGAGAAGGTAAGGAGAGGGGCAACAGGAGGAAAAGCCTGGTTGTGCTATTTGAATTACCTGCTACTGTGGATGATATTTGCTGTTCAGAATTGCTCAGCCTTGTGATACATTACAGATAAAGTGATAGTACGCAAGGTTTTCTACTTCCAAGTTTGCTGAATGTTTCACAAGAACGGTGCACGGCAGTGTCTCAAAAGCTCGTTCTCCACTTTTAGATTTATGTTTCCTGATTCGCTTGGATTGGGGGTAGAGGAATGGACCCTTCAACCCAGGGTCAGATATGTGTAGCTGTTCCTTCTTTCCGCACTAACCCAACATTATTCAAGGCGCGGAATCACAATTAACACAATGTAATTTTCAAATCTGTACTGAGACCAATAGCAGGAACAGCCATCTGATCTGTAAACCATTTCTGCACTTATTAAAAAGATAATCCCAAATCACTTTTCTAGGTAAAGTTGCTGTTCTTCAGAGTGAAAGCTCCCTGTTCTTATGTCCTTTAAAGGGGCACTTTCACCTCTCTGCTGTCTCAGCAGATTTATTCATTGAGTATCTGATACTTACAGACTGTAAAAGACCTTGGCCCACTCTGTATGTGCTGAGTGAGTTAATTTAGCTGTGGCAGCAATAGAGTTGTTATAATTGGACTGGGCTAGTGAGTGGAAAAATCACTATCGAGCAATCTCTGCTTTTGTGTGTGTTGGAAACGGACAGGCTCTAACTCATTATTGACAGTCCTTTTGATTGAATGGTCTGTACCATTCATTATCTAAGCTTTCACATGAATAGAGCACTTTGATGAGGTACTAGAGGGTGTCTGTGGAACTACCTTGGCAAGATACTGCGAGGGAGCAAGAATTAGTACAGAAAACAAAAAACACATTCTTGATAGTCCATTTTTCTGTTTGAGGAGGAAAAGAGCTTTTAAATTGTTTACATCTTCAAGTAGCTTCATCATATATGTGGTGAAACCAAGGATATGTTCTGATTCATAAGGAACTCTGTATTTCAAATAGGAATTAATAGCTACACCTGGTACTGTAATAGTTTGAAATAACTTCTGTGATTACTTTCTGGGAAATGTGTGTATGTGTTGGTGTGTGTATTGTTTGGAAGGGAGGAATTAAGGCCACCCTCTCCCATCCTCTTGAAGTGGTTGGAAATGGAAAGTGGTGTGTATGACGGGGTCCAGTTGTGTCCACTCTGCATATCACCAATCTGGATATTCGGCTACATATGTGGAGTTGTTGCCAAATTTTCAGACACTACTGTAATAGGAATAGTGCAAAAAATCCTGATGACCAAAAGAAGCTACAAGGGGGATATTGATGAGGTGGAATGGGAGAGAAGTGGCAAATGAAACTTATGAAAAATAGTAAATAATCTTTATTATTGTCACAAGTAGGCTAACGCTGCAACAAAGTTACTATGAAAATCCCCTAGTTGCCACACGGGCACCTAGTTGCCTGTTCGGGTACGCTGAGGGAGAATTCAGAGTGTCCAAATTACCTAACGGCATGTCTTTCGGGACTTGTGGGAGGAAACCGGAGCACCCGGACGAAATCCACGCAACACGGGGAGAACCTGCAGACTCCGCACAGACAGTGACCCAAGCCGGGAATCTAACTGGAACCCTGGAGCTGTGAAGCAACAGTGCTACCCACTGTGCTACCATGCCACCAAGTGGGATAGTCACATTTAGCTCTACCTTTTTAATGAGGGGAAAGCTGGATGTGTGGAGGAACAGAGGACTGTTGCGTGCGGAGTCACAAAACCATTTAAAAGGAATGGATGAAACCCATTTTAAAAAACGCTAATGGAATAATAGGTTTTGTGTCAAGAGATTTGGCATGATATAATGGTGGGCAGAAGGCCGTACCTGTCAGCTGTCTGTTGATGGGACAAAGATTTGAGGGCATGGTCTCTTTGGGGTGGTTGCCTCCAAGCTGGCAGGCTAGGTGATGGGAAATTTGAACTGATGTTGATCCTTTGAGGCAGATTTGTTAATTTGATATGTGAGCAAGCCAGGTCTGCTGCCAATGATTGACTAGCCAGTTTAGATCATTAATGATGACCTAGACTGGTTATAGTGACCTTCTATTCCATCTGCTGTGTTCTTGCTCACTGATTTAGTGAATCTAAATCTCTGTGAAGCCTCTTTGCATCCTCCTCACAAATCACATTGCCACTAAACCTTGTCACATCAGCAAACCTGGAAACATGACATTTGGTCCCCACATCTAACTCATTGATATAGATTTGTGAATAGCTGGGGCCTAAGCTCTGATCTTTGCAGTACCCCACTAGTAACAGCCTGCCAATCTGAGAACGACCCATTTATTCCTGCTCTCTGTTTTTGTCCATTAACCAATCCTCAATCCATGCCAGTATATTATCCCCAATCCCATGACATTAAGCAGCTAATACCACTTTAGAAAGGCCACGTAATTTGATTTTTATATATATATTTAAAAATAAATTTGGAGCACGGTAGCATTGTAGATAGCACAATTGCTTCACAGCTCCAGGGTCCCAGGTTCGATTCCGGCTTGGGTCACTGTCTGTGCGGAGTCTGCAGGTCCTCCCCGTGTGTGCGTGGGTTTCCTCCGGGTGCTCCGGTTTCCTCCCACAGTCCAAAGATGTGCGGGTTAGGTGGATTGGCCATGCTAAATTGCCCTTAGTGTCCAAAATTGCCCTTAGTGTTGGGTGGGGTTACTGGGTTATGGGGATAGGGTGGAGGTGTTGACCTTGGGTAAGGTGCTCTTTCCAAGAGCTGGTGCAGACTCGATGGGCCGAATGGCCTCCTTCTGCACTGTAAATTCTATGATCTATGATTTTCTTCCAATTAAGGGGCAATTTAGCGTGGCCAAACCACCTACCCTGCACATTTTTGGGTTGTGGGGGCGAAACCTACGCAAACACGGGAAGAATGTGCAAACTCCACAGTGACCCGGGGCCGGAATCGAATCTGGGACCTCGGCGCCGTGAGGCTAACCCACTGCGCCACCGTGCTGCCCTGATTTTTATATATTTAAACGTTGGTTCTTTGGTGGTTTTATTTTTACTTTTAAATTCATTTTTACTTTTAAAGGCTGGTTAGGTTTTCAGCATGACATGTTTGAAGAAGGGTATATCAAATTACTGTCCAGCAGACATCCATGATTACGAGGCCAGAGGTTGAACCTATGTTGTGCAACAAATAATGCATTAAAAACTTGTGTTGCTACAATCCAAGGAAATTGAACAACAATAAGCTGGAGCACAGTTAGTCTTTTCAATGAATGCTGCAAGTAAATGAATAAATAATTCAGCACATTTTACATTGAACTTTATCATTGACATTAAAATTACCTGAGGCTGAATTCTCCGATCCATTGCCGGCAGCGAGAATTGTGATTGGGCAGAGACTAGCACGCAATGGAAAAATCAGGAGCTGCCCCCAGTGCCGATTCCATCGCCATGCTCCAGTCTCTTGCTGCCAGTGTTATTGAAGTCTGTGGATCCAGGCAAAACCGCCATTTCATGGATTTAAATATCATTAGTGGGTTGGGCACCTCATGCTCCACCCCTCCGCTATACTCTGCCCCTCTTAGGCGGATGTCTCGCCGGTGTGAATTGGTGCAAATATCTACAAGCGGGGCCTAGGCATCACAGCTGTTGAGGGGGCGCGGGAGGCTGAAAAATCTCTCAAATACTGTCGGGAGTGGTACAGAGTGGCTGCCCGGGCTGGAGGCAGTAGCTGCGAACGGCCACCTTTGTTGCAGTACATGGATTTAAAGACATCCTTTGGTGCTACTCACAGGTTCCTGGCTGCTCACACAGCTGACTGCTCACTCTGTCCTGTAAATGTTCAGAGAGCCTCTGGTGATGTGGGAACCCACCCATGCTGCCCCTCTGGAAGCCCTCATCCCCTGGCGGTATCAACGAGGGCATGGGCGTGGCCAATCTCATTTGGTGGCCCACCAGGTGTTGGCGCTCCTCAGAAGCGCTGCCCCATTGCACAGGAAGCAGGGGATTAGCAGCGCTCACCCCAAACAAGGGGCACCTGCACCGTGGCTTTTGGAACCCTCCCTGTTTCTCTGCCTCTCTCAGGGCAAAGGCCTCACCAGTGACCCCTATCCCTCAGGATCACAAGCTGTGTCCTGCTGAGGCAGCACTGACTACTTTTGCCACCATCTCCCAGATGTTGTTCAGGTTGGCGGGCTTGTGTGTGGGACCAACCCTGTGGAAGAGCATGTCCCTCCTCTCCTCATTGACATCGAGCAGTTGGTCCACCTCGGATTCCCAAAATCAGGGACAGGTTTCCTCTAAGCCATCTTCGTTGGTGCAATGAGTGTGTGGTGAGTGGAGTGCTTAAAACCAACTCTAGCTGTCAGGCTCTTTCGCGCTAATTCCAGCCCATGCTGTTACACCGACGCTGGGCCGGGAATTGCTTGCAGTTTGCGTCGACAATTTTATCTTTTCTAAATTTAGATTACCCAATTTATTTTTTCCAATTAAGGGGCAATTTAGCATGGCCAATCCACCTACCCTGCACATCTTTGGGTTGTGGGTGTAAAACCCACGCAGACACTGGGAGAATGTGCAAACTCCACAAGGACAGTGACCCAGGGCCGGGATCGAACCTGGGTCCTTGGCGCCGAGAGGCAGCAGTGCTAACCACTGTGCCACCGTGCTGCCCATGCGCTGACAATTCTATGTCCTGAATCGCAGAACGGATATTGCCCCCAACGGAAAAATGAATTGCATGCTGTTTAGTCCTTGCACGAACACCTATTCTCCCAGACAGAGAATGCAGCACCAATCGATGCCGAGAGGATGAGTGATTTCCTTTTAAATTGTCATTCATTTAGTGTTTAGTTGTCAGCAGTATTGCGGATTTTGCAGCTTTTATGAGTTCAGCGACCACAGATACAGGGAACTCGCAAACATTCCTTTAGATTTCTTTGGAGAGAATAAAATACCTCAACACTTTTATTTTAATGCCGGGATTCTGGAAAAAATGTAGTGTGAGAATAACACGCTCTCCTTTTTACTGTACTGTGGAAAGATAATTGGCAGAGTCCCATATTTTCCACACCGCTAATCCGTGCACAAGGGTTTCATGACAAATCGAGTCCAGGGCACTCTCCGAGGCACAGTGTTCGACTTCATTGTGCGACCGCCAAGCAACATACATATGGGCAGCACGGTAGCATTGTGGATAGCACAATTGCTTCACAGCTCCAGGGTCCCAGGTTCGATTCCCAGCTTGGTTCACTGTCTGTGCGGAGTCTGCACGTCCTCCCCGTGTGTGCGTGGGTTTCCTCCGGGTGCTCCGGTTTCCTCCCACAGTCCAAAGATGTGCAGGTTAGGTGGATTGGCCGTGATAAATTGCCCTTAGTGTCCAAAATTGCCCTTAGTGTTGGGTGGGGTTACTGGGTTATGGGGATAGGGTGGCGGTGTTGACCTTGGGTAGGGTGCTCTTTCCAAGAGCCGGTGCAGACTCGATGGGCCGAATGGCCTCCTTCTACACTGTAAATTCTATGATAATCTATGATAGCTGCTCGTGACATGTTGTCAACTGAAAAGCACCTATTAATTGCTTTATAAAATTCAATGGTTAAAAGAATAGAGATTAAAAATGATTTGGCTGCCTTTGTAGAATTTGAATTTCGGCCACTCTACTACTATTTTCTCAAAGTCCTTTGGATAAATAAAATCTACCTCGAGGAAGGTGCTGGAATTTGGAACTTGATTTATCTGCTGACTCTGCTTGGTTAATTAAATCAGAACAGCAGGATTGCTTTCCCAGGCTGAGTAAGCTCGATTCAAAACCACCAAAAATGCTGTGAAGAATTAGCACTTTCCCCCTCTTTGAGTGGAAACAAATCTGGCTTTTGTTAATGTTAGTTTAACAAAGTTGCACTGTATAAAAATAATTTTGTGAAAATTCAGCTACATAAGTCCTATTCTTGGCCAATTCAAATTATCTTCGAACATCTGTTCAAAACCATGTGTCCACTATTTACCAAAATACATTGTGTCCCCATTGTGCCTCCCGATGATGCTGCTCGTGCTGGGGATTAACTCTTATCGATCCAACCCAGATGGCAAATCCTCAGTTGACCGGGATAGATTTTCATAGAATTTACAGTGCAAAAGGAGGCCATTCGGCCCATCGAGTCTGTACCAGCTCTTTGAAAGAGCACCTTACCCAAGCCCACACCTCCACCCTATCCCCATAACCCAGTAACCCCACCCAACACTAAGGGCAATTTTGGACACTAATGGCAATTTAGCATGGCCAATCCTCCTAACCTGCACATCTTTGGACTGTGGGCGGAAACCGGAGCATCCGGAGGAAACCCACGCACACACGGGGAGACTGTGCAGACTCCGCACAGACAGTGACCCAAGCCGGGAATCGAACCTGGGACCCTGGAGCTGTGAAGCAATTGTGCTAACCACTATGCTGCCGTGGGATACCCCAAGGCCCAACCTGTCCTCCTTGCCAGATACCTGCAGAAACATTTTCCAGCAGAGATTGCTTGATCGAGATCAGGAGCTATAAACTGTGGCTGGTTCTCCTCCTCGATCGCCTGGGTGCTGAGGCCAACTGATATTTTTCAACTCCGTGCCAATCAAAGATGCGGCCTTTAACTTTTCTCCTCTGTACTGTTTAAAAAAAAAAAAAAAAAAAAATTTAGAGTACCCAATTATTTTTTTTCCAATTAAAGGGCAATTTAGCATGGCCAATCCACCTACCCTGCACATCTTTGGGTTGTGGGGGTGAAACCCACGCAGACACTGGGAGAATGTGCAAACTCCACACAGACTGTGACCCAGGACCAGGAACGAACCTGGGTCCTCCGTGCTGTGAAGCAGCAGTGCTAACCACTGCGCCACCTTTCCGCCCCCCTGCTTTGTACTTTTGATGCCTGCTCGTGTAATGCATTTATTAGCAAAGACTGGAGTGCCGGCGTGCGCGTTTCTAGAATCTGCCAAACGTGTGTTGGGGTCAAAGCTGATGCACCAGAATTTGCGGTTGAAATAATTCTAATATTCGTGGTGCTTGTTGTTATTTGTGAGTAAATGGTACAGCAAGTTGAGATGAGCAGTGCAGGTAAATGTGAATATCCAAAAGTTGCTGCCTTACCCACAGGTCCCGAAAGACGTGCCTGTTAGGTGAATTGAACGTTCTGAATTCTCCCTCTTATGTACCCGAACAGGTGCCGGAATGTGGCGACTAGGGGCTTTTCACAGTAACTTCATTGCAGTGTTAATGTAAGCCTACTTGTGACAAAATTATTATTATTATTTGTTGCACTAGTTTCTCCATTAGGCTCGTGAACACAGCATTTAGCATTAGCCTGCCTGTTTCACTGTAATTTCCCATTAACATTGCAATGGTAAGTCAAGTCTTGTAATTACAATTTAAATTTGTGACCAGCGTTGATGACTGCTAATCAACCTTGCCGCCACTGGAAATCAACTATTTATTACGTGTCAGGAATCTCATTTCGTCAGGTTCTGCATTTCTCAGGGAGATTTTAAAATGTAAAATTGTAAAAAAAAAAAAAAAAATGTTTTCCTTACTCCAGGGGAACAAAAACGTGCTAATTTTTCACAGCATTTCTGGTGAGTTAGAATCCAGCTAAATCAGCCTAGGAAAGTAATTATGTTCTTTTTCCCCCCCCTTTTCGTCACCTTGTCCTCTCTCCATCCAATCCAATCTCTCTGTCCCCCTCTATTCCTGTTTCCATATCTGTTTTGACACTGGATTTGCTCGTTTTAATTCGCCCTCCTCTTCAGGCCTTTCTGGTATTTATTTTCCAATCCTTGAATCTGGTCGGTTGCCCTGGTCACTCATATCCCTGATTCCACCACTGCACCGTTCACAACGCTCACTTTCAGCAACTCTTGTGGGCAATGTTTCTTTGAGCTGCCGTGTACAGAGGTAAGTTTAACCAACACAAGATGATGTTGACTGTGGGGTAGTAGCAGGTTCAGGTTTCATCGCCTCTCACCTTGGTCCTGGTGCTGTTTTCTGCCCCAGTAAAACGTAACAATTTTTTGTTTTTGTTTTTTTTGCTTGCTATTCTACTGACAGGCTTCATGCAGGTCTGTGAGAAGACCACTTGGTATTGGCCATGCGTGGATCAGACATGTAGACGTTTATATAGCCTGTTTCTTCCATTCAGGGCTAGAGCTGGATTTCTGACAAAACGTTGCACCTGGAATCATAGTGATAATGAAGTTGCCAAAGTGTGTCTCAGATATTGCTTGGCTTTTGGACCCGGAATGTTTAGCAAAGAATATAATAAATGTCTGCACTTGGATGGAAAGGTTAAAGCCTCTATCCAAAAACTGCACATAAAAAGGATCCTTTAAGAAATGTAGTGTGTAGCGTGTTTTTAAAAAACTTTAACCAGGATAAATTCAGCACAGGAAGCCCGGTCAGTATTAAGGGATGTTTTTGGGGGGGGGGGGGGGGGTGCATTTTAGCTATGGTGATAGATATTGATGACCATGGCAATCGTTTCTTCTTGGGGCTTTAAAAAAAGCTTTCATTGCTGGGGAGTGGGCTACTCTGTTTAACTTGCCTGATATGGAGTAATAATAATAATCACTTATTGTCACAAGTACGCTTCAATGAAGTTACTGTGAAAAGCTCCTAGTCGCCACATTCTGGCACCTGTTCGCGGAGGCCGGAATGGGAATTGAACCCGCGCTGCTAGCCTTTTTCTGCATTACAAGCCAGCTGTTTAGTCCACTGTGCTAAACCAGCCCCTAAGTAGCTAAAGATTTAAGGTTATACGTGACCTAATAGCAGTGAATGAAGTTCCCTCAGTTCTCTATCCAAGAACTTTGGGCCTCCTGACCAAAATATAAAGTCAGCCTGTTCCCAGCCTCTCCAGATACACCTCCATAATTGGCTACTCGCAGTGCGTGTTTTTGTCTTGTCTTTGGTGAGGAAGCAAGCACTTCACATCTGCTCAGTGGCTTCCCTGGATGACATAACTAACATCGGAACTTGCCATGCAGTGAACAACAGGGAAGAACCTCTGTCCTACTGTTCTGTGGCTCCGTGCCACCAGAACTCCCCACAGTATCCAGTTCTGCTCCCTGGATGGAAATTTTACGCAGTGATTTCCAAAATTGCAGTACGCATATAACTTGTATGATGCCATTAAAAATCAGCAAAGTGTGGTCTTGTATTAGTTGCCTTTTTGTTAGTAAACTATCCAAGGACACTCTGAATTTAGTCAACCAAAGTACCACCAATGGAATATTTCCGTGCAGTTTCTCAAGCGAAAAGACCTTTCTTGTGACCTTGGTCGTCCTTCGTGCTTGGAAGGAAACTGCAGTCTTTACTTCACTCAGCTGAATATTTTCCTCTTGTGTCTGAATTTCAACATAGGACCAACTTCAAAGCTGCCTGCTGTTTATTTATAGTCTAGGTTTTCTTGTTAGCTGCAGTGGTTTCAGATCACATGCCAGTGGGGGGGTTCAGGTGAAAATGAATAAACATCTCTTCGAGAGTTTTCATCTTTCAAAATATGAATAAATTTGATCAAGGTTCCACTTTAATTTTATTTTGTGTTGAAAGCTTTACTCAGGCATAGTGTGCATGCTCACGGCTCTCATTAAAATTATGCTCTCCTTAAGGCCTTGTTTTTAAAGGTTTAATGCTTTGAAGGTGAATATGTAGCTTTTTGAACAACCATTTTGCACAATCAAATGTAAGCGAACTTCTGCATTTTACAGTCTCACGGTAGATTGACCTTTGCTGCAAGGTTGACGGCAGCTTGGCTCAGTTGTTGGCTTTCTTGCGTCCAGCCGGAAGTTGTGGGCTCATGTCCCATTATCAGGACCTAGTCACATATTTCAGTATCGTATGAATGCTCCATTGTCATAGGTACTATCCTTCAGATGAGGCAAAAACTTGAAGTCCTGTGTATCTATTTAAATCAACATTACAAATCTTGTGGCACCATTTGCAGTGGAACAGGAGGTTGTGTTGGCCTTTTGGCCGGTATTCCCCCTTCAGCCACTGCCGCCAGTGAACCGATATGCTGGTCATTTGTCTGATTTACTATGTAACCACATCACAGCACTTTCACATTGTGTTAAATTGCTACATGAGTGCATTTTGTTTAAAACAGCATTGGCTATTGCCAACATAAATGCCAAACAGATTGCTGGTAACACATATACTATGGTTTTTGACTTATGGTGGGCTATGTTACTGAGGCACTTTCTCTTATTGAAGAGCCAATTAGATGGTGTAAAGGGGGAGAGGTGAACCAGCTGTTTTAACTAGTCGATGAATGTAAAGGGCCAAATAGCTTTCATCATTTGGACCTAGCTTTGTGATTAGCAGGTTTATGCACGTATTGTTATCATATTTCCTTCTTTAGCTATTCATGATTTTTTGGACTATTTTGTGTGTAAAGTTTGCTGGTTAATAGGTCTACCACATTTCCCAGTTCCATCCAGTAAAGAATGCAAGAATACTAAGCCAAGCCTACCTGTAGGTGCAACGGGTCTTAGTTCCACTGGGCTTTGTTAAATTGGAGTCTCTCGCTTGGAAACCAGAGTAACGAGGCATTGCATATTTTAAAAACTTTTCTTCCCTCTTGTCTCCCTGCCAGCAGCATGAATTTGGAAAATTGTACCTTCAACACACTCCCTAACATGCCTCCCTTATGCATCAGCACCGTTCAGTGTAACGTTTTGGTCTTGTATATCAGCTATTTTTATAGAATACTGTGGTGAGCTTGTCACATTCTGGCTGTATTATAGAGTTTAGTTATAGAACATAGAACAATACAGCGCAGTACAGGCCCTTCGGCCCACGATGTTGCACCGAAACAAAAAGCCATCTAACCTACACTATACCATTATCATCCATATGTTTATCCAATAAACTTTTAAATGCCCTCAATGTTGGCGAGTTCACTACATAGATTACATAGATTACATAGAACATACAGTGCAGAAGGAGGCCATTCGGCCCATCGAGTCTGCACCGACCCACATTAATCCCTCACTTCCACCTTTTCCCCGCAACCCAATAACCCCTCCCAACCCTTATGGACACTACGGGTAATTTAGCATGGCCAATCCACCTAACCTGTAGCAGGTAGGGCATTCCACGGCCTCACTACCCTACTCTTTGCGTAAAGAAAACTTACATTTGATGTTGGTCTAATGTCTTTTGAGGCAGGCAAAAAAAGATTTTCCCTTAAAACTCTTAAAGCTGTCCGAGAGAGAGAGAGAGGGATATCCTAAAGCCATTGAGTCTGAAGTAGGCCCCCGAAAGAGAGAGATTTCATTTTCAAGGTTAGATTTTAAAATTATGATACTTGGCAAGCAGCAGTTCTGAAACAAACATTGAAGAAAATTTGACATGGGCAACATTTGTCACCATTAGCTGAGAAGATTGGGAAAATATGGACTGTAAATTATTCCCTGTTTGCCTTTAATACCGGAGGGTAAGGGAGAATGACTGTGTTGTACTTAAAATTCTGAAAGTTCACTGGAAACACTGGAGTGCATCAGAATACGAGTGTCACAGAAACTGAACTGGACCAGCCACAATAATACTGTGACCAAAAGCTCAAAGGCTGGGAATTCTTAAGCGAACAATTAACCTCCTGATTCCTCAAAGCCTGTACATAGAATCATGGGATTTACAGTGCAGAAGGAGGTTATTCGGCTCATCGAGTCTGCACCGGCCCTTGGAAAGACCACCCTACCCAAGCCCACACGTCCTCCCTATCCCCGTAACCCCACTAAACCTTTTGGACACTCGGGCAATTTGGCATGTCCAATCCACCTAAACTGCACATCTTTGGACTGTGGAAGGAAATCAGAGCACCCGGAGGAAACCCATGCAGAGAGAGGAGAACATGTAGACTTCGCACAGACAATGACCCAAGTGGGAATCGAACCTGGGACTCTGGAGCTGTGAAGCAATTGTGCTACCCACTGTGCTACCATGCCGCCCGTTCACAATCTACAAGACACAGATTGGAAGTGCAATGGAATACTCGACACGTGTTTGGATGAATGCAGCTCCAACAACACTCGAGAAGCTCGACGCCCAGCCAAAACAGCTAGCTTGATTAACAACCCCATCACCTCTGGCACACAATGGCAGCAGTGCATGCCTTCTGCAAGATGTACCGTAGCAATTCACCAAGGCTCCTTCAATGGCACCTTCCAAACCCGTGATCTATGCTATCTAGAAGAACATGTGCAGCAGGCGCACTAAAACGCCACCTACGCTACCTTCAAGTCACACACCATCCTGACTTGGAGCCACATTGTTGTTCCTTCACTGTCATTGGGTCAAAATCCTTCAAATCAACTCCTTCTCCAAAAGCACAGTGGGTGGACTGCAGTGGTTCAGGAAAGTGGCTCACCATCACTGACTTGAGGACAGTTGCCAGCGACCCTGGCATTCTATGAATGAATAGAAAATAAAATTATCAAGAGTTCGTGCAGGTTTCTGTCACACCTGGTTGATATTTTAATAAGGTGAGTGGTACCTCTCTGGATTACTATATGAATTAGAACCTTTAAAATAGCAATCCATGGAAGAAATGGGAGTCTTTAACAGATGAACACTGATTGACTTAAAATATTAACTGACCAGGTTGGAAATGAGCCAAAATATTAAACACTTCGCTGTTGTGCACGAATTGCATGCATAGGTCCCCTTGACTGTTACACCAGATACATGCAGCAGATACAGGGGAACACCACCACCTGGACGTTCCCCTCCAAGCCACTCTGACTTGGAAATATATCATTGTTTCTTCATTGTCGCTGGATCAAAATCCTGGAATTCCCTCCCTAACAATACTGTGGTTGTACCTATGCCGGGTAAAGTCATCACCATAGGCTGCTTTACCCTTTGAGGGGAAGAGCTGTCTGGTGATGATTTAACCCGAGGGTCGCCACACCTCAGGCGAGAGGAAAAGTTGAGAAGGCGGGCCTTCAGGAATGACCTACACCACATGGATTGCAGCAGTTGAAGAAGCTCACTGCTACCTTCTTGAGGGGCAATTGTGATACCACTCTCTGGAGTGAGATAACACTCACCGCAGGCTTTCAGGAGAGAGACATAGTCAATTCAAGTCAGATTTTCTGGAGAGAGTTAGCAGAGACGTGGCTCCGTGCTGCTTGATTAAACTTAATGTAATTTTCTGCAGTTGTGCTTTCACAACGTTTACGATTCTGTCTTCCTCTTAGATAGCCTGTCAGGTGTTCGGAGTAGTCGACCTGTGCTTGAGCATTCGGCAGTTCTCTTCTATGGCCATATTGCTGGGATGTGTATTTGCAAATTTTGTGGTAATATATTACCATAAAACCATAGAATTCCTACAGTGCAGAAGGAGGCCATTTGGCCCATTGGGTCTGCACCAACAATCTGAAAGAGCTCCCTACCTAGGCCCACTCCACCATCCTACCCCCGTAACCCCACTTAACCTGCACATCTTTGGACTGTGGGAGGAAACCCACACAGACAGTTACCCAAGGCTGGAATTGAACCCGGGTCCCTGGTGCCGTGAGGCAGCAGTGCTAACCACAGTGCCACGGTGCTGCCCTAAATTTTTCCCTGAGGATTTTCCCACTGGATAAATGGCTGACTTCTACTTTGTGACTTATTGATGAGATGTCGGCAGCTGCGTTCCATGTCATAGACTGGAGATGGGAGTTCACAGTGCACAAATGTTACTCTTAACTGTGCTCAGAATGAAGAAATAGTAAGTCACAGGTGGTAATGTTGGAACTAGTAAGATTGGGGCGTTTGGATAAAATCAGTGTGAAGTTAAAAACAAATTGATGAAATGGGTTATTGAAACAAAATGTTTACTCGTTTGTGGCAGTTGATGCACTTAATATACACTTGAGTTATATTGGAGGCAAACACCAAGTTACTTTTCCAGAGCAACTGCTGGCAATTGTTACCAGACTTGTCTTTCACTAGTTTCTTTGTGTGCCACTGGCATCGCCCATCTATTTTATGAGCATGGAGACAGATTCATCTATTGTGTCGCATTGTCCCTTCCATTACAGTGGGGCCTGTGCTCCAGGTTTGTTTTGGTTGAAAAGAATTCTGTTTATTTTGGATGGGATTATAGATATTAAGAAAATCTGGACAAATGCTTACGAGCCTGCCCGTATTTCCCTCTCTGTGAATTCTAATAAGCTTACTTTGAGAGTGTTTACTGTATAAATCAAAGGAGCATCCAGGGTTGCAATTGGAAAATGAAGCTTAACTTTCACACATAGAATCATAGAATTTACAGTGCAGAAGGAGGCCATTCGGCCCATCGCGTCTGCACCGCCCCTTGGAAAGAGCACCCCACCCAAGTACACACCTCCACCCTATCCTTGTAACCCAGTAACCCCACCTAAGGGGCAACTTTGCATGGGAAATCCACCTAACCTGCACATGTTTGGATTGTGGAAGGAAACCAGAGCTCCCCAGAGGAAACCCACGTAGATTTTTGCATTGCATTTCATTTTAATGTATGTTACTGGATACTCTGGTACATCGATGAGCAAAGCTTAGCTTAAAAGTGGGGGAGTGATTTTCAGAGGTTTTCAAACAGTAATGAATGTTTTCTGATTTATTTTTTGGCTTATTCACAAAAAAAATGTAATATTCAAACAAGTTGAGACAGTGGAGCTCAAGGTTATAAGTACCACTGCTTGAAATGTTTCCATCATTTTGTTACTTTAAGATGTGACTTCTCTTCTCTCTCAGGCAGTCCCTCTGGGTTGAGGATGACTTGCGTCCACACTGAAAATGTGTTCTCAGGTGACTGCGGAGTCCAATGGGCGACCTACCGTCTCTGTCACAGGTGGGGCAGA
This sequence comes from Scyliorhinus torazame, assembly GCF_047496885.1. Taxonomy (NCBI): domain Eukaryota; kingdom Metazoa; phylum Chordata; class Chondrichthyes; order Carcharhiniformes; family Scyliorhinidae; genus Scyliorhinus; species Scyliorhinus torazame. The sequence goes on from NC_092718.1 coordinate 203,141,897, forward strand.
TGGTGGTTAGAGGAGGGGGTGGATGGGGTAAGGTGAGTGGGTTGCGATGAGTGGGGTGCCAGGGGTTCCTTTCGCTGTTGAGGCTTGGTTTCAGCTTCCTCTCGCCCAGGAAACCCGAGGGGTTCAGCTCCTTCTCGGATGCTTTTATCCACTTGGGGCAGCCTTGCGACAGGAATTTCTAGGTGTTGGTGTTTGCGGGATGTGTTGCACTTTATTCAAGGAGATTTGAGCTCCACTCCGCGGGGAACTTGCTGAAGGTGAGATAGAGCATTGCAGCAAGAAAGACCGCGAAAAGTGTCAATGCCATGTCACAGCCTTGCTTGATCCCAGTCTGAATGTGACCGTTGAAGACTAAGCATGGCCTCGTGAATTTTTTTCAAAGGATGCAGTGAGAACTTAAATTGTCGGCTGAAATCCTCAGCAGAAATGCTACATTGAAGGCCAAAGTACAATTAGCCTCTTGCATAGTCGCTTACCATGTAGCTAAAGAGACAATGCCCCACATTGTAGCAGAGAGATTAATTCTCCCTGCAGCAATAGACATAGTTTGTACAGTCCGAGATGAGTGAAATGCATCCCAGTTAGTGATAAAACATGGCTCACCAAATTTGTCATTGCTGAGAATTTAGAAGCCCAGCTTATTTCTTGATTAAAATCAGCACAGGAGTGGGCAGCACGGTGGAGCAGTGGGTTAGCCCTGCTGCCTCACGCGCCGAGGTCCCAGGTTCGATCCTGGCTCTGGGTCACTGTCCGTGTGGAGTTTGCACATTCTCCCCGTGTTTGCGTGGATCTCACCCCCACAACCCAAAGATGTGCAGGGTAGGTGGATTGGCCACGCTAAATTGCCCCTTAATTGAAACAAATGAATTGGGTACTCTAAATTTTAAAAAACAACAAATGAGCACAGGCATTCTCAATATAACTGGATGAAAGTATTGATGTTTCAAAGTGTGCAACCTTGCTAGTTTGCATTAGGTATGTTTGGCATAATGAATTTGTTGAGGATTTGCCGTGCTGCCTGACATTACCAACCCATATGACTGGTGCAGAGATGTTTGAAGCATTGAATAGTTGCTTAATTGCAAAGTGTGGGCTTGACTGGGTTCATTGCAGAGGCATGACAAGCGATGGAGCAGCCAATATGACTGGGATAAACAGCGGAGTTATAATCAGGATTAAGGAGGCAGCGTCAATGTCAGGACATTGTTTGGAATCATTGTTTTATTCACAGTGAGGCATTGGCATCAAAATGAATTCCATCCAATCTTGAAGTAGCGTTGAAAGGAATTGTGAAAGTTGTGAATTTCATTAAATGCAGCACACTCAATACCAGACTTTTTGAGACTTTGCTTCCTGATATGGGGGCTGCGCGCACACATTTTTTGCTCCACTTTGCTTCAAGGTACGCTGGCTGTCAAAGTGGCCGAGTGCTAGTCCGAGTTTACGAACTAAGGTATCAAATCCACACTTTCCTCCCCAAGAAATCGTCCCCTCTGGCTGATTTGTTTGCTAATGAAATTTGAATGCTAACTATGTCTTACCATGCGGACATCTTTCCAATTCTAAATGAACTGAACCTCAAATTGTAAGGGAAGGATGATGATTGCTTTCGGCACTGTGAAGAAATTGTTGCTTTCCAAAAGTAATTGAAAAGTTGGCGATTGCGAGTGCAAAGCCAAAATTGCTACATGTTCCCCACACTGCTACGACACATCGAAGAAAACAGTGTTAGTAAGGGATCTGGCAACAGACTGGCAAGCCTTATTCAGTCGCATCTGGCTGCGCTGATCAACAGTTTTCGTCACTACCTTCCAGAGGAGAAGTTTCAGATTTTGAAAGAGAAGAGGTGGGTGAAAATTCCTTTTGAGTTTGAGACCCAGAATCAATTATTAACTTGTAGCTAACTCCAAATGAAGAAACTGAACTTCTGCGCCTCAGCTGCGACAGCACATTAAAAACACGGCAAAAGTCCATGAGGCTGTCAGCATTCTGGAGTCGCACCTCCGAGGAGTATCCGGAGCTGAGTAAAACGAGCATTTTGTTGCTTTTGCCCTTCACAACAACCTACATGTGCGAGGTTAAATTTTCTGACCTCACAAAGATGAAGAACAGCACGAAGGAACTGGCTGAACTCTGCACCCGATATGTGCATAGCCCTCTCCTCCTGTGAACTTGATTGGAGTGAGATTGTGAAGACCAAGCAGGCTTGGCCTGTCGCATTAAAGGTAAGAGAAAATGATGGGTCACAAAGGTCGGCCGGTGTTGGTCCCGAAGGATGGCCGGTTGGTAACAATAGGCAAAAAAGTTTTTAAAAAACTGCTTTGGTGGGTGGAATCTGCATTCTGACTCTGGAAGAAGCTCTGTAGCCACTATCAGAAGGCGATTAAGGAAGATTCTTTCATTGACCTTCCCTGTGGCCGACAGCAGGGAAATTCCTCTATAGTTACTGCAGCCGGATTTGTCACCTTTCTTAAAGATGGTCACGATTACGGCGTCTCTCCTCCTGCCAGATGAGAGAAACTTAAGTCATGTATTTGTGACAATAGTGCTTCTCAGACATGGTTTAGTGCTTCAGCGGGGATTCCATCTGTTCCAGATGCTTTTTTAGTTCTTTAGCTGTTGAATGACCTTTTCTACCCTGTTGGGGGTGTGCTGAGATGGCAGTGGGTAGCATGCTGCAGGATGGAATTGAGGGCACTCGTGTTGAAGACAGAGTCTCTGTTAAGGAGGTCTTTGATGTGCTCCTTACAGCAGGACTGACTGCCTCTCTGTTCTTGCTGAGTACCGTTCCATTCTTAGCAGTGGTGTAGGGCCCTGGGTGCTTGGACTGTAGGTGATCTAGGCTGCACTAAAGAAACCTTACGTGTCATGGTTGTGATATGAACATATGAATTAGGAGCAGGAGTAGGCGACTCAACCCCTCAAGCCTGTTTCGCCATTCAGTAAGATCATAACCTCAATTTTAACCTCAACTCCACATTCCTACCTACCCCCAAGAACCTTTTAAAAAAAATCTATCTACTTTTGCCTTTGCCCTAAAGCATTTTACAGCCAATGAGGTACGTTTGAAGTGTCTTCACTGATGTGATGTAGAAATGTAAATATCCTGCGCTTTCTCCACGCACCATCTGTTCTTTCGGTCGCGGGATTTTTGATGGGCCTCAGCCTTCAGCTGTCTGTGGAGCTGCTTGCTTGAACTCGAGTTGAGCGGCTGTTTCAGGTTCAGAAACGCCTTGCGTTTGAGGCTCATCAGCTCTTGGGTCTCCTGGTCATTCTCATTGAACCAGTCTTTGGTGTTTCGTGGTCAAATGACTAACCGACGTTTCACAGATACTGGTTATGGAGGCGGGAGGGCAGACCAGGCTCTATGGACATTCTGTGTCTCTGGATCACTAGGAGTGGTCGGGTTGACAGTGAGGTGCTGGCTGAATCAGGCTCTCTTACCTGGTCTTCGAATGCCCGCATCATTGTTTCTGTTGCCGTCACTGATTTGGGGCTACGTTGATGTTAAACACAGAGCAAATTAAATGATGGTCCATCCAGCAATCATCGGCATCTGTCATGGCGCAGGTGCTACGGACGTCTTAGCGGTCCCTCACTCAGTCTGCCAGTTCTTCGAGCGAGGGTGTTACCAAAGGCCTTGTCCATGTCACTCTGACGAAACAAGGTGTTCGTTATGACGAGGCTGTGTTCTCAATGTTTTGTCAGGAGCATGGTACCATTGGTGTTGCATTCCCCTGCGTCTCTCTGCCGATTGCATCTTCCCAGAGGTCTGTGTCCTTTCCAACTCTGGTGTTGAAGTCTCCAGGGAGGATCAGCTTGTCGCTCATTTGGACTCGGCCAAGGATTGTTCGAGGCTGGAGTAAAATTCTTCTTTGGACTCATTTGTAGCTTTCAGTGTTGCGGCGTACACATTGAGGACTGTAGCGGGCTAGGTCTGGACTAGGGTGAGCTGAAGCATCATGAGGCGTTCGTTTATTCCACAAGGGGAGTCTCTGAGGAGGCCAACTAGTTTGATTTTAATGGTGAAGCCAAACCCATGGAGACAGCGACCAATAGAAGGCATAACCACCACTTTGTTCCTTCAGCTGGTCTTCCCTTGCCCCCGGGTCTCGCTTAGGGATGTGATGGCAATATCAAAATGCCTGAGCTCTCGGACAACAATAGCAGTACGCTGTTCCAGTCTGTTGCAGTTGGGATTGTCCATGAAGGTCCTCCTGTTCCGGTCCCAACCTTCACGGTAGCGCAGTTGCTTCACAACGACAGGAACCCGGGTTTGATTCTCGCTTGGGTCACTGTCTGTGCGGAGTCTGCACGCTCTCCCCGTGTCTGCGTGGGTTTCTTCCGGGCGCTCCGGTTTCCTCCCACAATCCTGAAAGAGTATGCTTGTTAGGTGAATTGGACATTCTGAATTCTCCCTCAGTGTACCCGAACAGGTGCCGGAGTGTGGCAACTAGGGGATTTTCACAGTAACTTCATTGCAGTGATAATGTAAGCCTACTTGTGACACTAATAAAGATTATTATTATTAAGCTGCCTGATTATTTTCCTTCCCAGCTTCTAAGAACTCCTTCAAAACCTATCTTTATAACCACGCATTCATACAACTCTTCTAACTCCAATTACTTCTCAGTCCCTATTCACATTCTTGTCCAGTTCTTTGAGACATTTTATTATGTCAGAGGCACCTTAAGAAAAATGTAATTTGTTGTTACACAAGAGGTTTCCCTCCAGCACTGATACTGGTTCCCCAGCATACAAGCAGTAACTTGTGCATTGATGGAGAATGTTTTCCTCCCTTGTTAATCGCAGGGTATAAAGCCAAAGGTAACATTAAAGGGTGTTCCAATCTTTCTTTTACAAATAAATGTGTTTTGTACATATTAAGCATTGTTAAACAAGGATATGGAATGAACAGCATACCTTCACTAAATGCTACAGTTTTGATTTTCCAATCGAGATGGGCGTGAGGTTTGATTAACCAGTGCGCTTCACAGGAGATGGGTTCTCCTATCATTTAGTTCATATTCTGGCACATAATTTCTGATAAAGATTTAAAAGACCAGTTTGTTTTTGATTGAGCAGATAGGTAACAGATTTCTGGAAAGGACATGTAGTATAAATGTAAATCTGTTTAAAATGGTAGTTGATCAGCGAGCCTTCGAGTTTAAGTACTCAATCTTTACAAGTGGGAGAACATATTGATACTTTTTAAAAACAAATCGAGGAACTCATTATTTTTATACTCGGTGCCTGTTTTTTTTTATGTCGTAACGCTAAACCCACACAAATCACAGTTCGAATATTGTGACCAGTTTTGGGCCCCTTACTTTAGGAATGATTACAAGGCCATGGCGAGCTTGTAAAAGAAGTAGCCAGAGATTATGTCAGGGATACAAGTCTTTAATTCTGACAAGACACTGGAAAAAGAAAAGTTTTTTTTCATTTGAATAAAGAAGGCTGAGAGTGGATCTAATTGAGATGTTCACAATTGTGAGGGGTTTTGATGAGGCAAGTCAGAAAATGTTCCTGTGAGTTGGCCAGTCTTTAGCTGGAGGCCATGTATTTATCACACCCAAGAGAGTAAAGGGATAGATTGAGAAAATAAATTTTACACTGAGGATTGATATGAATGGAATGCTCTGCCAAAACAGTTGTGGAAGCAGTGTGCATAATAGCGTTTGAAAGGTAAATGAATAACTTTGGGGAACGAAATGACGGAAGGACAGGAGAGCAAATTTAACACCGCTCTCGAGTTGATAAAGATACAGTGCGCCAAGTGGCCATTTACTGCACTGTCATGTCACACTTAATATTCTGTGAAACTTAGGTTTGGAGCATTCACGTGGTTTGCAAGGCTATCCTGAAAATGAGCCATTTGGATAAACCCTTACTGGATAGTGGACTGAAAGCGGAGGGTAATGTGAAAAGTGGGTCATTTGGGGGAGGATTCCTTCTAGTCCCTGTTAGTGACATTCCCAAAACAGTGGAAAATTTCCTATGTGCAATATTGCAAAAGACCAGATCTGCTATTTTGCTAGAAATAGCAGAGGAAATTTCCTATTATATTTATGTTATTGTTGGCACAAAGTGAGCAGAGAATATTTATTTCTACCCGTCCCCACCATTCCTCCCCCAACCCTCCCGATCGCACCATATTCTCCATGAGATAGCCCGTTGTCCTGTGATATTTATAAAGCAGTCCAGCATATTGATTAAGTCAAAACCATTCTTGATGATGGCTCCTTTGCGCAGATTTTGCATTCCAATTCTTGCACAAATGGCAGCATCTGTTTTTTTGCAAGTGGCTGCATAGTTTCTGGCTGTGGAATTGTGCCAGCTTGGGTCCAGCTGCTTTTAGATTGAAGACCAGATAGTTTGCCCAAGGCCTTAATCATATTCTCATATGCAGCCGCATACAGGCCAAGACTACAGTTTTTATTGGATCAATTATTTTGCCTTCAGGACTGTTGTTATTTTTATTTAGTTAGAAACAGATGCTTTCAGTTGACTATTTCTATCCGCTGCCAATTTTAAAAGAACACCTGCTTTTTCTTATTAAAGAAATGTTATTTCTTGAATTAACCCCATCTCCGACAGCAAGGCCAGGAGTGGCCGTGCCACAATTCCCCAACGTGGCAACAGGTGGCTTCAGCAGTTGCAGATACCCTTATTTCCACGCATAGGTTCTATTTTCTATCATTTTAAAGTGTATATTAATAAACTTTGATACAGCTGTTTAGTAGTGAGACTTGGGAAGTTTTTTTTTTAAATTGACTTGGCGCTGGCATTGATCTAAGTGAGCAAGTCTGCAGCCAAGCAGGTAACTGCTTTGATTCTAAAATTGTCTGGTTATTGATGTAGGCACAATCAAATGCAGTTTTAAGGCATTTGTAGTTTTAATTTTTTGTCTCTCTCTCTCAGCAATTTTCTCTCCCTTCTTCTCTGGTGTGGTTTTACTCAGTTCCAAGGATATGCGGCCGTATCTCCTCCTTTCCTCGCGTGTGAACACATTAGACCAAACGTTTTCAGTCAGGTTCATGAATGGTGGTTAGCTGCCTGGCCAAAACCTAACGTGCCCTCACTCACTCTTGCTCGTTTCCAATGGGATTGATGTGTGCTGATCAGAAGTGGTAGCCAATTTTCAGCTCCCTTTCCCAAAGGCATTGAAGTCAATTGTAGCATCTCTACAGCCGTCCATGTTTCAAAGATGGCTCGGTATGGACTAGCAGTTGAACTTTATAACTTTCTGGTCTGTATGACCAAGTACTCAGTGGACTAACAAGCTGAGCCAATAGGGATGCAACACGCCTTTTTATCACTTGTTTTCCATTCGTATTGCAGAGGGAAATCAGAGTGCCTGGGTAGAAATTGGTCATAGTTGTGCACATTTTCAGAGCGGAATCGGGGGGGGAAAAAGGACCAGTTTCAGGGTTAAAAATTTCAAATTAAGCGACGAGAGATACCAACCATCTCTGGCACAGTAGCAATTAATTAGTGGAGAGAAAAACAGAGTTAACGTTTTGAGTCCATATTATCCTCCTACAGAACTGAAGAGATATAAATGTGATGAATTCGCATATCCACCCCTTTTCAGTTCTGCGGAGGAGTACTATGGACTCGAAACTCTGTTTCTCTCGCCACGGACGCTGCCGGACCTACTGAGTTTATCCAGCATTTTCTGTTTTCAACTTCAGATTTCCAGCATCCGCAGTATTTTGATTTGATTACAGCAATTCTTTGGAGTTATTTTCTTACTCACAGAATGCTGCATATGAATTGCCAAGCATTTGCCTTTTTCATTCAAACTTCCGTTCATTTTCTTTTTGTTTGAGAAATGAAACCAAAATCAAGTTAGGATGAGAAATGACACAATATCTATTTCTCTGTAGTTGGCTGCGTCTCTGATCCAAATTGCACTTGTTGGATAACCTTGCAAAATTGTATCTGCAAATTGTTTAATCATACCGGATAAATTAGAAAAAGCTCACATCCTTTTACACCCAGAGATATAGCCTCTAAATTATTTCATCATAATTCCTAGAATAGTGGGGGCGATTCTCCGAGCCCCGCGCCGGGCCAGAGAATCGCCGCAACCGCGCCCCGACGCCGGCGCGCGATTCTCCGAGGTGCGGAGAATCGGCACCATTTGAGCCGGCGCGTTTGCCGTGGCGCTGGCCGCTGGAATCGGCGGGGCCACCGATTCTCTGCTCCGGATGGGCCGGTTGGCGGCTCCGACATGACAGAGTCCCGCCGGCACCGTTCAGCCCTGGTCGCTGCCGGCGGGAACTCTGCGGGAACGCTCGTGGCGCGGCCTGTGGGGGGGGGGCTCTTTTACCGGGGGGGGGGGTGGGGGGGAGGGGGAGGAAGGGGGGCTCCTTCACCGGGGGGCCTCCGATGGGGTCTGGCCCGCGATCGCGCCCACCGATCGGCGGGCCGCCCCCCCCCCCCCCCCCCCCCCCCCCCCCCCCCCCGCCCCCTCCCCCCCCGGCCTACTTCCTGGTGCGGCTGGCCCCTGAACAACGACTCCATGTTGGGTTTGGACCGGCGTGCAAAAGAAGTTCCCCGCGCATGCACAGGATTGAGCTGGCCCAACTGCGCATGTGCAGGTTGGCGCGGCGGGAGCGGTGTGAATCGCTCCAGCGCCGTGCTGGTCCCCTATGGGGGCCAGATTAGGTCGTGCCCGGGCCCTGCTCACGCCGTCATGAAACGCGACGGCGCGAACACTTGGCCTCCATATCGGAGAATCGCCCCCAGGATTTTAGTGATGTGTGATGGGAGAATCTGTTCGTGCCTAAGCTGCACGTTTCCCTGAAACAAGTATAATTATGTCAAGGCTGAAGTGTTAAGCTCAGGCCCAGGCTTTGGAGAAAGATTGGCGCCTTCAAGTAAAACAATGAAGAAATTACGCAAGGCTCAAAATGTTTTAGGTAAATTTAGTAATGAAATATGTGCCCTTTTGCTTTTATGAAGCTATTTTGTGCCATTAGACATTTAATAGCTGATAATTATTGTGAAAGTGGTTTAGAATTTTTGAGTGATTCTGATTGGATTCAATTCAGATTTTGTGGGTTTTACAAGTTTGCATAGAGTTTTAGAGTTTTATATTTTGGCACGTCTTTTTATAAAAAAATGTTATTCCTTTCTCAGAGTTGCAAAGCCAATGCGCAGAATGGACAGGACATCCATCGCTTGCTCCTAAAACCAATTTGAATTGAATCAAATTCACGGTCCCAGAAAAAGTGACATACTAGATCCAAGCTGACGATTACACCTGGGGCGTCATTCTCCGACCCCCCGCCGGGTCGGAGAATGGCCATTGGCCGCCGTGAATCCCGCCCCCGCCCCCGCCGAAGTCTCCGAAGGGAGAAAAGTCGGCGGGGCGTTAATGGCGCCGCTGCCGCGGAGAATGTCACGGGTCTGCGCAAGGCAGCTGATTTTCGGCCTGCCGATATTCTCCCTTCCGGATGGGCCGAAGTCCCGTCGACGTGATGACCGTTCATGTCGACGTCAATCAAACCTCCTTTTCATCGGCGTGACCCGGTGCTCCAGGCTCACGCCGACCAGCGAGGAGGTGAGTGACGGCCTGGGTGGTTGGCTCTGGGCAGGAAATGGCGTGGCCGCAGACTGATTGCGTGAGGAGAGGTGTGTCTCGGCTTGTGTGTGTGTGTGTTGTGCGCGGCGGGGAGGGGGGGGGGGGGGGGGGGGGGGTTAGAGTAGGCTGGGCTCCGGGGGAGTGCCGGGAGGGGGTCCGTGCCAGGGTGGAGGTTGGGGGTTGGGGGGGGGTCCGTGCCGGGGTGGAGGTTGGGGGGGGGGGTCCGTGCCGGGGTGGAGGTTGGGGGTTGGGGGGGGGTCCGTGCTGGGTTGGGGGGGGGTCCGTGCTGGGTTGGGGGGGGGGGGTGTCCGTGCTGGGGAGGGGGTCCGTGCCGGGGTGGAGGTTGGGGAGGGGGTCCGTGCCGGGGTGGAGGTTGGGGGTTGGGGAGGGGGTCCGTGCCGGGGTGGGTGATGGGAGGGCAAATGAGTTGGTCCACCTGGCCAGGTGCCAGCCCTCCAACAGTTGGACCCATGCGGTCCATGCCACCTGGCTGGGGGGAGGAGGGGATATGGGCAATGATGACATGTCGTCGTTCCCCTCCCCCACCCCCCCCCCCCCCCCCCCCCACCAGGCCGTCATATTTTCAGACCATCCAGCGATGTTGGCCGCCGTGGTGGCAGCCGCTCATGTCTATGTTGCCCTGGATGAGGAGGAGGAGGAGGAGGAGCGTGCCAGAGAGGCGGCGCAGGCTGCCGCAGAGGGGCAGGCGGCAGCCGCCCAGGCTGGAGGGACACCTGACCGACAGGACGAGGAGGGGGAGGAGGACGTCGCGGCCCCACGGCAACGGAGGCACCCGAGGGCGCCCCGTGTGTACCGGCCCCGGCAGTCATACCAGGACCTCACGGACCGGGAATGCAGGAGGAGACTCCGGATGAGCCGGGAAACCGTGGCACACATCTGCCACCTGCTGGCACACCTGTCACCGCGTGGCACTGGCGGGGGGACACCCTCTCCCCGTGTCCGTCAAGGTTACGGTGGCCCTGAACTTTTATGCAACGGGGTCATTCCAGGCACCGAGTGGGGACCTGTCCGGCATATCGCAGACATCAGTGCATCGGTGCATCCGGGCAGTGACAGATGCCCTTTATGCCATGGCGCACCGCTACATCCGCTTCCCCGTGGACCGGGCCAGCCAAGGTGCCCGGGCCGTGGGCTTCTCTGCCGTTGCCGGGTTCCCCATGGTCCAGGGCGCGATCGATGGGATGCACGTCGCCGTGCGGCCACCTGCAGAGAACAGGGCCGTGTTCACTAATAGGAAGGGGACCTATTCAATGAACGTACAGGTGGTCTGCGACCACCGCATGATGATCCTGCACGTCTGCGCCCGTCACCCAGGCAGTGTACACGACTCATTCGTGTTGTCGCGGTCATCCATCCCTGGCATGTACGAGGGACGCCATCCCCGGCTGAGGGGCTGGTTGCTGGGCGACAGGGGGCTACCCATTGCGATCGTGGCTGATGACGCCTATACGGAGGGCCACGCAATGAGGCGGAGAACCGCTACAATGATGCCCATGTAGCAAAAAGGGGAGTGATCGAGAGGTGCTTTGGCGTGCTGAAGATGCGTTTCAGGTGCCTGGACACCTCTGGGGGCGCCCTCCAGTATCGGTCAGATAGGGTCGGCCGCATCATTGTGGTGTGCTGCGTCCTGCACAACATAGCCCAGCAGAGGGGTGATGTGCCGCAGGCAGAGGAGGGCGGAGTGGAGGAGCAGCAGGAAGAGGCCCAGTCCTCCCCAGATGAGGGGGGATGGGGGCAATGGTCAGGGCAGACGGGGTAGACACAGGCGGGTGGCTGTCCACCGTTACCGGCTGGCCCAGCGGGCACGGGACAGACTGATAGACGCCCGCTTCACTGACTAGATGGGCGTGGGAATCGGGTAGTATGGCCACAGACCGCACACCATGACAACAGCCGACCACCCACACCCCCCACCCATCCACCCACTCAGCACCCTCACCCCCCTCCCCAACCCCACACACCCCACCCGCATGCACACCACCCCCCCACCCCCAATTGCCGATCCACCGGCGGCACAACGGGCCGGGCTCACCCAGTTGCGGGTGGACGCGTGTCTATCGCAGGCCATGGAGGATGATGACAACCCGCCTCCGATGAGCTCCTGGCTCTACATCGTTGGACTATGTCTGACCCATGGCCACAGTACCACCATCCACCCGGACCATCCCTGCATGCGGCTGTGACACTGCAGCGCACGGTCCCGTCCTCTGCCCGGGGGATGTTGATGGCGGCCCAGGGGGAAGGGGGCAGACTCACCTGGGGCTGAGGTAAGACCACCCGTCACACACACACTTGCGCTCAACGTACATGACACGCCCGCACACTTTGGGACAGAGCACAAAGGCAGCTTCGGTAGGTGTAACATTGACTTTAATAACCAAAGGAGTTCATGCACGTGCCCTAGCCCCTAAAACTCATCTGTGCCCTGCACCCGTGCCAACTTACTCAGTGTCTAATTGTTTGGCCTTACGGGCCCTTTGACTACGTCTACGTGGTTCCCCAGACGGTACAGCAGAACTGGAGGTGGACTCCTGTGATTCCTGCCCTCTGACACTGGATCCCTTTGGCGGCCGTTTCCTGGGGCGTCCTGGCCTAGATGGGCCAGGCTGCGGCCCGGGCGACTGGGATGGCGAGCTGCCAGCCTGTCCTGCCCGTTGCCCACCCGATGCACCTGGGACGGAAGGGGGGGAGTCCGAGGTGTCGCGGTGTACCGGGACCTCCCCTACAGAGGGAGCCGGGACGGACCACACCACCTCCTCCTCCCTCGGGGTGCCCGATGGCCCCCAGGCCTCTATATGGGTGGGGGATGCGAACGGACTGGCCATCCGACGCGCCCCCGACATCTGGCGCTGCCAGTCCTGGAGGTCCGTGCTGGTATCGACAGGGGTCTGCAGGTTTGCAGCCATGGAGCCCAGGGGGTTGTCGAACCCTGTCTGCGACAGTGCGACGCCAGCTCGCACATGGCCACTGGCGCCGATGCCCTCAGCGATGGCCTGCTGAGACTGGGCCATGGCCTGCTGAGACTGGGCCATGGCCTGCTGAGACTGGGCCATGGCCTGCTGAGACTGGGCCATGGCCTGCTGAGACTGGGCTATGGCGTTGAGCGCCTCTGCCATCTGGCGCTGGCACTGGCTCATGGCCTCCTGTGAGAGGGCAGCCATTTCCTGGGCCACAGACGCCGCCTGCACGGAAGGCCCCAGGCCTCGCAAACCGTTCCCCATGTCTGACACCGTCGCACCCATTGCCTCCACCGCGGACGCCACCCGTGCGGTGTCAGCCTGGGTGGCACGCATGACCGGGACCACTCCCAGCTCCTGGACGCGGGTGGACTCCTCCACCTGCGACCGCAGCCGCCGCAAGCCACCCGTCACCCTATTCGCTCGTCTCCGTGTCGGTGGTTGCATCGGATCTATGTGTGGGTGTGGTAACTGCAGGAACCCGGGATCCATCTGGGCGGCAGATGGTCGCTTGGGCTGGGCTGCCCTCCGACCGCCCGGTCCCTCTGCTGCTCCTACCTCCACCTGCTGTACCGGGACGGCTGTGTTGTGCGCACCAGTGAGTGTACCAGACGCCTCATCACTAAAGTGCCCAACCGTGGTGAGTGTTTCTGCGATGGTGGAGGGTGTTGGTGACAGCAGTGGCGTTGTGTCGTGCTCTTCGTCCCACTCTGAGTCCATGGCACTTTGGGGTGGGGGTTCGTCTCCACCCATCCACTCTGAGTCACTGTCCGGTATTTCGTCTTCCCGGGTAGTGCTGTCCCGGGTAGTGCTGTCCCGGGTAGTGCTGTCCCGGGTAGTGCTGTCCCGGGTAGTGCTGTCCCGGGTAGTGCTGTCCCGGGTAGTGCTGTCCCGGGTAGTGCTGTCCCGGGTAGTGCTGTCCCGGGTAGGGGTGTCCCGGGTAGGGGTGTCCCGGGTAGGGGTGTCCCGGGTAGGGGTGTCCCGGGTAGGGGTGTCCCGGGTAGTGGTGTCCTGGCTCGGATGTGACGGGGGCCTGTGGCTGCCCCCCTCATCGCTGGGTGGTCACTCCCGCACGTGACGGGGGTG